>NW_027197039.1:65000-70584 GCF_038502225.1 Cherax quadricarinatus | reverse complement strand
CAAAAATGGAATAAATATGGAATATTACAGTTCAGGTGAGCATCTCAGGCTATAACATAGTTATGTACGGAATTAAGTGATTCGCATAGCATTTTTTTTTTCACTGAGCACATTCACATGAACGTGCTCAGGTTTTATTTCCTATTCTTATTCTTATATTCACAATAAAACACTAAAACAATAGTATCAAAAGCTTATACAATTTTATTCAGTAATGAAGCAAACCGCGCCAAGAGGTCCAATATATAAAATATTCATTACATTTCGATTTAATAAGAATATATCTTTAGACATCAGAACAACCGAAGCTAATTCAAAACTCTAATATATTTCACATTTCAGAGAAAAAGTAATCAGCTTGAAATAATTTTATTTTATTACAAGTATTACGCACGCACCAAAGCAATTTTCATTAGAGTATAAATTCAATAGCTAATGAAATATTGTACACATTATGATTTTAAATTACTTTAATCAAGGGGAAGCGCTGTTCCCGTAAGGGTTATGCAGGTCCTGGGGAATGGGAGGTAACCACATTCTACCCAAAGAGGGGGATGGCCCCCGAAGTTTTGGATCAAGAGCACTTCACCTTCAAAGATTATTATTCTGAAGGATCAGAGGAATTTAGAAAATGTTTTTTTGCGAATGTTTCAGTAGGTTTCCTGCGAGGGAAGTTTTGAGGTCCACAAGAAGAGAACCGAGTATTTTAGGGCTTCCAGCGTTGAAAGAAGGAAGCTTTATCGATGTTAATTTGTTGGCCGGAGAAAGTTACTTGGGGAACACAAGTTAGTCCAACTCAGCTGCTGGGTAACAAGTCTGATATATTTGTTACATGTTTGCGAGGACGGCCTCGCACGCACGCACGCACACGCACACACACATACACGCGAGTGCACCAGAATGGAACCCACACCTGAACAAACATGATAAGAAACTAGAGAAAGTTCAGAGGTATGTGCTACAATGAGATAAAGAGAGCTAAACCTGATGACAGAGGAAAGAAAGACTAGAGTCGAAATTAATTGTGTAGACGGGGAAATATTGTTCGAGAGACGGGCAGCAAGAAACACGAGGGCAAAATTGGAAGCTAAAAACAAAGAAGCCATAGGGATATTAATAAGTATTTTTTTTCAGTCTTAGAGCAGTCAGAAAGTGTAACGACTTGGACAGATGGATGGTAGAAGCAAGATACATTCATAGTTTTAAGAAGAGGTATGATAAGGGTTCCGAAGCTAGGAAAGAGTGAGCCCAGCAGCTGAGATTCAAACCCATACAACCACACTAATATTATATTACAGAATATATATATTCATGTGGAGATTAGTATGAAAGAACTTGTTTTTTGGCTTGACATACGTAATCCAAAGTACATTAAAATTTATGATAGTAATATGATAGGCTTAAGGAGGGACTACAGGGGACACTAACAGAAATAATTATAGAAAGCTGATAAACAACATTTTTGAATACTTCGAACTGGGGATTTTGATAATAAAGATTTACCTTGGACTCGTAGACAGAGCAAGACTTTATTGAAATCGACGCGTCTCTAAGCGAGAGCTTTATCGATGACTTTATGAAGAAATTTATAAAACTCTCACTAAGCGAATAAAGACCATGTCGAAAATGGTATACAGTACTAAGAAATTGAAGAGTTAGACACTTGTGTAACAGCTGGATATCCTTATAATATATTGAAGCATTTCTCCTACTCTGTATTTGACTGAAGAAGCCTACTGTATAGGTGAAGCCAACAATGAAGATACATAACCGTTGCATGTGTGTCTTACACTTCAATAAACGCTATGTTTTACGTGTCTTTCATGTGGTACTTGCTGACTACTTCCAGACCGTCATGGATGGCTTGCGAGGGAGCAAATGAAAAAAGGTAGCACTTAAAGTTATTAGAACTGATGATGAGATTACGAACGTAAGCCAAAAGTAACAAAATAGTCACAATACCGTGACTGGAACAATACACAAATAACCCGCACATAGGAGGAACTTACGACGATGTTTCGGTCCGACATGAACCATTTACAAAGTCATTTAGAAAGGTCTCAATGAAGTTGTAGAAGGTACAAGGTCTCCAAGACTGGACTGCGAAGCAATGAACTTTGCAATTTCAGCTTACAGAAATAACGTAAGTCACACTTCCTTTTAAAATAGTTTCCCAGAAATATTTGCCGAGTTAAAAAAAAAAAAAAATTCTCGTTTACCTTGTGTTTTAATGTGTATATTCTGACTCCACAGTGAAGTACTGGAACTAACCATACAAAAAAGTAGGTTTTAAACTTTCTTTTCACGCCCTCTGTTGTCTTCAGTTTTCGTCAAGATTTGGGTAGATTCGATTTGGTTATGTTATGTTACGTTTACAGACAACAAACCTAATTATTATAAGCTAATCTTAGAGCTTTTTTAACAAATTGTTCACAGACCAAAAGCTATTGTATAAATAACCAATGACTATTGCCATTCAACGATCACAACGACATTGTAAATGCAGTTTACAGGTATTGTACGATTTAAGAAGTAATAATATCATAATGACGTCTCAGCGATGTCCCATAACTTCATAATGGCGTCTCAACGACTTTATAATGGCATTAAAATAACGGCACAAAGAATTTATGGTAGCCTCACACCTCCAGCCCATCACATTTTTTAAGGGGATCCTACAATTTCCTGAGTGACTGATCCCATGCGATACTTGCGTGAAAGAAATTGTCCTCTTGCCGAGCTTATTCTCATTTTTTGAAGAAAAGACACAGGTGCAGAACAAGTTTTTTTCAGTGCCAACTTAGTGCCAACGTATCGTTCCAAGTGCCCTACACAGAGCGAAATTTTACCATGTTAGAAGTTTGCTCTGCGCTTGTATTATGCTGTATTATTATTATTATTTTTATAATTATTATTGCAAGGAATTCGCAAGAGCAGGCGAAATATACACAAACACTGATAATTATTATTATTATGATTCTGTATGACCGCTGGTTGACCACCTAGGGTGTAAATAAGACAATGCGGGTGATGGCATTGGATTCTGAAGATTTTCAGTCCACAAGGGACTTTACGAATTCATAAATTGATAAAGACTCTGGTGGATGAAATGGCTTAATAAAACCACATAATCCGCATTATGTGTGTTATTTGCATGATTAGGTTAGGTAAGATTTGTCAGGAAACAAGTCATACGATGACCAGCTACTGAAGCTTTTGGTCATCTGACCGAGGCCCTCCGCTAGCTTACCGGTCCATACCTAAAACAAAAGTATAACCAATGCGTCATCACCCATTTCACTAGAATCGTATTCGCATATTCTACAAAGAACAGTGTATAGCCCATGATAAAAAAAACAGTGTATAACCAAGAACAGTATATATTCCAAGTATAAGAATATGTCCAAAGGAAAATTCGTAAATCCCAGCAAAGAATAGTACATACCTCACGGAGAAAAGGTCAATCCCTTGAAAAAAGTACATAATTCACGAGGAATCTTTAATATCCGATATACAATATAACATCACGAAATAGGAAATACCCACGAATAACAGTACACACTCCACGAACAGCAGTATATACCTCACGAAGAAGAATATATATGCTCCACGAAGACACGCATGTAACCCACCAAGAACAGTATATACCTAGCGAAGAACCCTTGTGAAGATCTTCCTTAACACATTCCAGCGAGCAGATCTCCACCAGAGCCATCCCTCATACCTCCTTCAAGGCTACCTCAAGAACAGCTGGGCCACGAGTGGGTAGTTGCCCCCAATTCAAGTGCCCTCGAAACTCGGTAATTATCCAGTGCGTAATTAACGGGGTTAATTATACCTCAAAAGCTGGAGAACTCGACAAATCTTTGTCCTCTTCTCTCCTTCCACGTTCTCCTCCTTCTCCAACTTCTGCGTCTCCTTATCCTCATCCTCCTCCTCCTCTTCTCACTCCTGTTCCTGACCCTCTCCCGCTCCTTCTGAACTTTTACAGTGTTATCAAGAGTCTCAAATTTATGATATGATGAATGCCAAAGGGTCCTTGAAGATAGCATGCACGCTGGAGCATAAGTGTGTACACAAAACACGCACGCACACACACACACACACACACAGGTTAAGGGAAATCGGTCTGACAACACTGGAGGACAGGAGGGTCAGAGGAGACATGATAACGACATACAAAATACTGAATGGAATAGACAATGTGGACAGAAACAGGATGTTCCAGAGATGGGACACAGAAACAAGGGGTCACAGTTGGAAGCTGAAGACTCAAATGAGTCAAAGGGATGTTAGGAAGTATTTCTTCAGTCATAGAGTAGTTAGGAAGTGGAATAGTCTGGCAAGCGATGTAGAGGAGGCAGGAACTACATAATTTTAAGACGAGGTATGATAAAGCTCATGGAGCAGGGGGAGAGAGAACCTAGTAGCGGTCGGTGAAGAGGCGGGGCCAGGAGCTGAGTCTCGACCCCTGCAACCACAATTAGGTGAGTACAATTAGGTGAATTGAGTACACACACACACACACACGCACGCACGCACGCACGCACGCACGCGCACACACACACACACACACACACACACACACACACACACACACACACACACCTGAAGATTTGAAAGAAGTTAGAAATTAATAAAAGGTTCAACAAACTAGGACTCGATATATCAAGAACTTGGACAATCAATAATACAAGTAAAAGCATGCAAAATATGTGTAAATAAGATGTTCAATGTAGAAATAAAAGGAACAACGGGAAGTAGAAAACAGAAAAAAAAAATAAATAAAACACAGAGAGAAAGGACAAGGGGGGGGGGGAGAAGTTAGAGGGAATATGAATAATTACAGCATTACATTTGTCGGTGTTGTCATGAAATATATTTTAAAAGATCGAGTGCAGTGCTGGCTGGCCCCACACTGGCTTACTGTATATTTTAAATACAACAATAAACTAACATAAAATATTGGATGACTGTCAAGTTAACATGATTACAAATAAAAAAAATCCTAATAATTTCACAAAGACGTGAACATGATAGAAAAAATCTTCAACACAGCATACACCAGGATGTAGAAGAATAGAAAGATTCAGAAAAATAAAACTAGGCTTCTAAAAAAAAAGGGGCACGTATTAGGCAAGTGGAAAATGTGCTGAAATATGTGAAGACAAAAAAAATTGAGAGGTAGGCCAACAAATTTCTTGAATAAATTAAAAAAAAATAATGCATTTATTTACCTATTTGTACTCACTTCTTTGTGGTTGTAGGGGTCGAGTCACAGCTCCTGGCCCTCCTCTTCGCTGGTTGCTGTGTGTATGTTTGTGTGTGAGATCGCGAGGGCCTGTATTTTTTATTTCATATTAGTCAATCTATGTCGTTCGTTCGTTCATTCATTTACACACACACGCTCTCTCTCTCTCTCTCTCTCTCTCTCTCTCTCTCTTTCTTTCTAAGAAAGAAAGGCTGTTGGTTAGAGAGAATTGCCTGTCACGCCGAGTGTTTTACTGCTAATTGAAAGCCTTCAATGACAAGCGATGAAAAATAGGTGTGGTCAAGGTGTTCTTGCCTTCTGCAAGTCAGTGAG
>NW_027197039.1:15000-60000 GCF_038502225.1 Cherax quadricarinatus | reverse complement strand
AATTACAGGCTTTCGTTTTAGATTCACTTGGCAGGACGGTAGTACCTCCCTGGGCGGTTGCCCCCTACCAACCTACTACCTATATATATATATATATATATATATATATATATATATATATATATATATATATATATATATATATATATATATATATATAAGATGCATTTTTATTTGGAAATAGAAAAATTGGCAAAACTATCCATTCAAGCGTCTGCAGGGCATAAAATTGAGTAAGTTTGACGTACTAAAACTTATAATGAACATCTTTGACAAGTTACGTTTTACCGAAGAAACAAAGAGAGCTCCATGGGGGTAAATTTCATCAAACTCTGAGCCAATTTCATCAGTAACTGATCCGTGAGGAAACTGCCAGTAGCTTCAGAAATAATGGTATGCAGTTACGTAAAATTTATACTATATTTGTGTGAAAAGCAATGATCAATAAACAAGCAAATCCCACATGGACGGAGAACAAATCACGGAGTAGAGAGGATCTGTAGATTTCCATCTCAGGGACTCTTTTTGCAGATTTATAGGATCTTTGACTGACATTAAAAAACCACGTTGTTTCTGCTCGGTATTTTATTTTACGTCCTCAAGGAACTGACCTGTTCATGTATGAATGTTTCTATTGTATAGCTGCATGGAGAAGATGCATAGTGAAATTTTCTGATATTTGCAAATGATCTAACCCAGGGGTTTCAAAGTGGTATCCACGGATTGTTATGGTTTTGAGAAAGATTACTGGGGTTCCACGAGATCTTTCATAAGTGACCTGAAGAGTGGATATATTGTACCTGGTTTTCTCTTACTAATTACTGTGTAAAATATAGGAAGGCGATGCAAGGTTGCTAAGTCAGAAAAATATATTACACAGAAAAATATATTAAATACAAGGTTTATTGAATATACCTATTATTCTCTAATACAAAAACCAAACAATACATTTTTTTTTGCATGAAAATATGGCTTGTTTGACCGCCCTGGTTATAAATTACCATAAATACAATATAGACAGAGGTTCCTAGGAGTGTTGACCGAGATATTACCATATCGATGATAATCATAGTGGTGGGTCATTCCCAGTAGGTCATCATCGCTTACGCTGGGGAGTATTGACCAAGACATTGCTACTCTTTCTTAAACGAAATAAAAAACAATTCTTCTCAGCAGATAAACTCGGTGTGGACTTCCAAGAACTCTGCTATGTTTGTTTCCCATGTACTCCCAAGAACTCGTGAAGATGATCTTAGCTGCTCCTTCCTTCCATCCCAGAAGACTACACTGCTCCTGCCTGAGAGTGTTAATCAAGTCTGCCGCCTCTGCTGATGGTCCCAGTGGTTTCAGCCTTTTTTGGAGTTTTGACCAAGATAACACCGCTCATGACGATGATGTCAGCTGCTCCTTTCATCTCAGCAGACTGTCAAGCTCCTTCCTGGTGGTAGTGACCAAGGTACCGCCACTCGTGAATATGACCTCAGTGGCGCCTTCCATCCAAATAGATCATCACAACTCCTGTCTGGGGAGTGTTGACCATGGTACCGCCGCTCCTGGAGATGTCCCCAGCAGCTCCTTCCATCCCAGAAGGTCATCACAGCTCCTGGTAGTGTTGACCCAGCGCTGTTGTACACTCACCGATGATGATTGCTCCACATTCCAGCCGACGTCCACAGCATCGTTAGAGAGGAGAACCCAAGGTAGAGGCATTCCTGTAGACGATGTCTCTAGTGCTCTTGCCTCGTTCCAATATTTAATCACCAGAGTTATGAATGCCTGTGATGGGTCTTTATGTGCGCACAGTGGATTATGTGCCGTGCTGTAAGACAGTTTATGGTTCATAATTAACAGATTCCAGTTTCTTGTCATTGAAACATTAAATGTGATGGACTTTAGCAAATGATCCTAAGCGAAGCACTGGAGTGAATGAAATATAATGAAGCGAAAGGATAAATGAAATAGCCAGTAAGCAGATACAGGTGACCTCAAGGAACCAACACAGTCCCAACCCATGCACATCCCCCACTGTCACCGAAACAGAAAAATTTCCTTTGATTATTTCTACGTTGTTCTAAAAAATCTGAGTATAAAATTAGATAATGATAAGGTGAGTGAACTTCCTACGTCAACTTATTTCTCTCTCTCTCTCTCTCTCTCTCTCTCTCTCTCTCAGATTCCACTCTCTATCAATAAATTCCTTAAACCTTCATTTTATACCCAGTGTTGACAACGAACTGTTTTTCTATATTTCTCTAACCGCGGAGTCTTGATAACTAACCCCTATTCTTTTTCCCACCTCAGTATTGATGGCAAACTGATTATTCATTCTTTCACTCCTGAGGTTTTGAAAACGAACGCTTTTTTTTCATTCTTCCTTTCCCCAAAAACCTGGGAAACGAACTACTTTTTCTTTGTCTCTGTCCCCGAATCCTTTATGACGAAAGTGGTGAGAAAGAAACTATATTTGCTGTGAAACCTTCATCACAACGTTTCGTCCAGGACTGGAATTTAGCGAGTATACCTGATCAAATCCAGTCCTTAACGTAATGTCGTAATGAAGCTTTCAATGCACTGTCTTTCTTAATACTTGTTGGCCAACGCCATCGTTCATCTAACGAAAGTGCTGTTATCGACCTTCCCAGTACCTAAGGTTGTGTGGACGACTTTCATATTATGTAAGATAGTGTTATCGACCTTCCGATCACCTAAAGTGGTGAGGACGGCCCTCCTAGCACCTAAGATGGAGCCACAAACAATGAGAAAACAGGGTTGAATCCCCAGTGACTGCCGTAGTCTACTTTTATGTCGGGTATAACCCCCCGCTGATCGCAGTCATAACAAATCCATTACCAAATAACGAGAGCACTGTTGTCACGGTGGCCGATTATCCCCAGACTTAAAGATGTGGAATGACCGTCTCTGAGTTTCCTGTGTTTAAGGCTACAAATACAGACTTTTGAGGAAAAAAAATTAAGATATTGGCGATATTGATTTGTGAGTATAATTCGGTAGCGCTGCTGTCTCGTGAGTAATGGACGAATGATCGAGCCTTCATTAGTCTTTCTACTTAATGACCCGCGCGGATATAGCTACTCAGATAAAGTAAAGTCAGGATATTGACTCCGAGTGATAAACAGTATCGTAGGACATTAACTTTGTCGTGACAGGAAACTATTTTGACAAGTTGATAAGTAAGTCACGTGTGCAATAGCTAGGAATCTTTATTGTTCAAACGTTTCGCTGACAGTAGGCTTTTTCATTTAAATACAGAGTCAGCAGGAGTAGCAGCGAAGTAACAACGATGGAATCAGTCCATCGGTCTTGCAAAAATAGTATCTGAGGTGGTCAGACCTTCAGCCTGGAGATAAGGTAAGGGACTGAGCACGTCAAATTCTATTTTCTCCAAATTTGCTGGAATGTTTGCAACATCTTTACTTCACTGCTACCCTTATTACTCCGTATTTGACTGAAGAAGCCTACTGTGTAGGTGAAAAGTTTCAACAATAAAGTTACCCAACTGTTACACCTGTATCTTACTCATCGACAGGAAACAATTTTGAATCGTAACGCGCAAACTGATTAATTTGTATACACGAGCCAAGTTCCGTAGGAATATTCACTTAAGGTATATATTGGCGCACGCCCCTTAACCAGTCCTCGAATTTTCATTAAGAAAAATATCCCTTTGAAGATTCGAAGCATTTTATTCTCCCTTAGAAAACAGATAATGAGATCTAATTAAGGTCATTAATTTACTGAACAAATCAGACGCTTTCAAACATTATTTAAAAAAAATAAAATGATTAGATAGCATGAAACTCAGAACCAAGAGATGGAACCCAAATGTAGGTAAGGCTTTTTAGACAACCTGGAGTGACTGATCATGTATCTCTTAGAGGATAACAGTAGTGTTAGGAAGAAGCCGGGTAAAACTGGTGGAGGTGCATAGCGATTCTGATCGGCCTGCATGAGTCAGTCAGTGATGGGGGAAGGACAGAGCAAGCGTTATGAGCAAAAATCTGAATAATTATACTGATCAAAGAGTTGTCAAAGCTACGAAAACACAAAGGCGTATCGATTACACAACATTGTAGAACATTTTCCAGCGAGTCCGAACTTGGAGCTTCATGGTGTTGGTGTGGGTTCGTCAAGCACGATAAAGCAGCACTTGAGGGAGGACTCCGGTATTGTCGGGGCATAACGAAGCCGGTCGTCCATCCTCCAGATTTACGTTATGGCAGTGCTGCGTTATTCTTAGTATCTTATGGAACGGCTTAACTCATTCTCATTACAAACGCTATGCCATCGCTTTCGCCTACAAATACCATTATAGTCTGTGTTATAGCCAATTATCGCATTCTGTACAGAGATTTGGTGGTATATTACTGGTCAAATATACTGATATCGTCGGATAATTTTTCCACTGAAGAATACCGCGGAAGCGAAGAATTAGAACTCCATCCATCCCTCGGAGAGTCTCATATCCTCATGACCCACTGCGGGTTTAGCGCTTCCCTTCAATTTATATTAATAATGTGCGAAAAATTCACCATCCTCCTAAATTAATAAAACCATAATGATGCTCCCAAAATACGAAATTTAGTCTTCAGGCCGATTTATAAATTCTATTTTTTTTAATTTGTTTAATTAAATTATTTTTCCCAGAGTTGCGGGAGAGATGGTGAGAGGGAGATGGAGGAAGGAAGGAAGAAAGAGAGATGGAGGGAAGGGAAAGAGAGATGGAAGAATAAGGAAGATGGAGGGAGGGAAAAAAAGATGGAGGAAGGGAGGGTAAAGGGAGATGGATGGAGGGAAAAAGGGAGATAGAGGGAAGGGAAAGAGAGATGAAAGGGAAACGAAGATGGAGGAAATGAAGGGGTAGGGGAAAGGAGATGGAAGAAGGGATAGTAAAGGAAGATGGTGGAAGAGAGCAACGGGAGACGGAGAAGGGTATGGGAAAGGGAGATGAAGAAAGGAAGATGCAAGGTGAATGGGAAAGAAGGATTAGGAAAAAGAAACGGGGAAGAGATGAGGAAAAAGAAAACGAAAGAATATACGGAGGGGGAAAAATGGAAGAGAAGCTGGAAGAGACCTAGAAGGAGGGAGGATGGAGAAAGGATGGAATAAGAGAGAGAGCTAGGGAGGGAGCAGTAAGTGTATAACACACGTGGTAATTTCAATGTGACCGTCACATATTTTCACAGCTCGAGGTTCGTTGGAGGTTGTATCGTTCTCACAGCGAGGACTTCTATGTCGTTGTCTTGGCCAGGCTGAGCGTCTCCTCGTTTTCTATGTTTCATCTGTAAGAGTTATTATCCATAAGTCCCGAATAAGAAAAGAATTTGTTTTAATAAATGTCCGACAGTGCGCAAAGCGGCTACGACGACAGGAAATGATCGAGATTTGTTTCTTACCTACGATTTTCTCATGTTATTAACTCCCTGGGGATTTTTTGTATTTTTTTTTTGTAAGTTTGGGTAATACTTTAATACTTTTCTGTACCTCTCGAGTACGGTCAGCGAAAATAATAATAGTTTTATTAGATGCGCTTCAAGCACGAATATTTTGGGAGTTACTGGAACATCGTGTTCACTGGAGGGTGTTCTGGGGGTCAACGCCCCCGCGGCCCGGTTCATGGCCAGGCGTCACGGTGGATCATAGCCTGATCAATCAGGGTGTGTTAAGATACAAATGACGGTACTATGGCTAAAACAATTCGTAACCTATTATTTGGAGAGAAATCTTCAAACGACGTTTCGGATCTCTCCAGTTTCCTCTCAAAGAAACAGGCGATTCTCCAAATGACACAATACAATTGCTGTTGGTGCTAGCAGTGCGCAGTTCAAAGTGCCAGGGAACGGCTGAATACAACACGCTCAAATAATGTTTTGCTTTACATACGATTTCTAGCAGTAAAGCTCTTAGCTTATAGCTGCAAGGACAAGGGTACGATTCCCTGGAAAAATTAGCAGTATGAGTTAAGGGGTAAATAGAGCTGGCTCAGCGCGAACGAAAAATTGTCGAAAAATTCACAAATTGAGTTAATCTTATAGAAAAATAGCTTAAGTCTCATCATACATTATTTTTTTCTTTTCTCCCAGTAGCAAATAAGAATTTGGATAATAGTCAGCTGTTGTGGGCCGCGTCCTGGGAAAGAACCCCAGTAGAAATGTACCATGACTAGTTTGTTGAGTAATCCTGGTTTAAATAAAACAATGCAGTATTTCTTAATCGGTGGATTCAGGAACTCTTCCTGTCAATTCTTAATTTCACGGTGTTGTGAACCTGAGGTCATGAACGAAAACTGGAATTGGTTGGTCCCTAACACTGTTTCCTGAGTGCTGGGAGGGAGCTAGGTAAAAAGTGAACTGGGGTGTTGATGACCTTTCACAACCTGAATGGATTCTGATGGTTCTCTGGCCTGGTGCTCCTCTCATCGTGGCAGCATGGTCAGCAACAGCTGCTGCGATACCTCCACACACCCTGTTAGAAGCCAACGGTTAGTCAAGAGGATTTTATATTAAAAAAAATCATTTCCCATTATAAAGGAGAATTAGTCTTTTGTGTGTATTAATAAAACACACACGCACATACACCGTATTTCAGCCAGATAAAACTTAGTAAGGAGAATGACACGAGAGATGGAGGCAAACACCATATACAACTTTAATGACAGGTACGAATAGGCCCATAAGGCATGGAATAAATAAAGCCGGTTGTATACAATAAAAGCCGATGTCACAAACGGATACTTGACCTCTCAGTAACCACCAACTTGCGGGTACGAATAGACAAGGCCACACACAAATTCCATACACATGATCAAGAGCTATCATTATTAGACCTTCGAGGCAAAAGACTAGTAACACCCATCAACTGAAGATTGAATGACTATGCCAAGAGAGAAAACTCAATTAAGCTAACCTTAACTCTGAGCATCTCTCCGTGAGTGTACAGAATTCATCATTAATGTTATAAATCAGTGCATCTTCCCAGTGGACCGGCTGCTACTAAACCAAGGAAGTCGGCAACATTCCCTAAGTTTGCTACAAAAATGGCCAACACGTGCAGCATAAACGATACATTAATCAAGGCCCCAGCAGCACTAAGATTTATCGTTGGCCACCTCCGAATTTATGAGAGAAGCAGAGGCATTTGAGGGCTCTGAATACTTCGTAAATAAGCGCTTAATATATTAATATTAATTTTTGGGGGAAATACTGGCACACCCTTCAGCAAATTAAGGGTAAGATTCTAACGGGACGCAAAATCAGTATACATATACAGCATATATTTGCAAATCTCTATGTATCTGTCATATATATATATATATATATATATATATATATATATATATATATATATATATATATATATATATTGTAGGTAGTAGGCTGGTAGACAGCAACCGCCCAGGGAGGGACTACCGTCCTGCCAAGTGAGTGTAAAACGAAAGCCTGTAATTGTTTTACATGATGGTAGGATTGCTGGTGTCCTTTTTTCTGTCTCATAAACATGCAAGATTTCAGGTACGTCTTGCTACTTCTACTTACACTTAGGTCACACTACACATGCATGTACAAGCATATATATACACACCCCTCTGGCTTTTCTTCTATTTTCTTTCTAGTTCTTGTTCTTATTTATTTCCCCTTATCTCCATGGGGAAGTGAAACAGAATTCTTCCTCCGTAAGCCATGCGTGTTGTAAGAGGCGACTAAAATGCCAGGAACAAGGGGCTAGTAACCCCTTCTCCTGTATATATTACTAAATGTAAAAGGAGAAACTTTCGTTTTTCCTTTTGGGCCACCCTGCCACGGTGGGACACGGCCGGTGTGTTGAAAGAATTATATATATAATATATATATATATATATATATATATATATATATATATATATATATATATATATATATATATATATATATATATATGTCGTGCCGAATTCGTAAAACTTGCGATTTTGGTTTAAAAAGCAAAGCACTTCTTGCTGAATATGGCAAGCGAAAATTTGTGTATGCAGTAATTTCACAAAAATTATTCTGAACCTAAGGAAATAAATAATTTCATTGTGTTTGTTTATTAAATTATTGTAAACAAACTATAATAATTTGGATTAGGCTAAATTAAATTGCGCTTGTTATAGTAAGTGTTACTTATATGGTACAACATACACACACACACACACACACACACACACACACACACACACACACACACACACATTCATGCTCTCTTCTTCAGCATATAAGAGATATCATGCGAAATTGGACGAGGTCAGCAATGTGAAGGGAAGCCTCGGAACATCGTTCTACCCGTCAGAAAAAACCCACTTTCTATGCTCCTACTGTACACAAAGCTCAGAGGAGGATAGGTTAATCAAGAGAGTGCATGAGTCTGGGATGGATAGAAAGTTGTGCAGGTGACGTCCACGGAGTGTTGGAGGGAGGTTGTGTAGGTTTTGATAGGCAGGGCTTCGAAATCTAGTAAGAGCACATGTGAGCGTGTTAAATAAAAAAGAGAGTGGTTTTTGGGGTTTGGCTTTTTGTTAGAGTGGGGTCAAGATTGTATCTTTTTTTTTTACATCACTGTATTTACAAGCTAAGGGTTGTTGTGCTACCTCAGGTAATCTGTCTGAGGTACGCCAGCACCCACTTCCCAGGGATGCGATCCACAACTGTATTTTAACACTCAGATACCTACTTACTGTTAGGTGAGCAAGTTCAACAGGTGTAAAGAAACTGGCCAAAGGTTTTTCACTCGTGCCAGGATCGAATCTGAGTCACTCCCATTTGAATGAACCCCGTGCCTCGTTACTGTGAAAAGACATTGGCTAGCCGAAATTAAGTTTTGCTTAGACGAAATTTTAGGAGCCTCTACAGGTCCCATTTATCTTAGGTGATTAATAATACAAGACTTTAACTACTACGTTTGAAGCAAACCATTGAAATGGCTGTGTATGACCGCTAAAGTTATGATTTTCATGGTAATAACGAATATCAGAGTTCAGCTAATATAACAATGTTAATATCACAAATGTGCAGCGGTAAAAAGAAGTTATTTAAGTTTTTCCTGTTCTTCACGACTAATATATTTAATGTTAATATTACTAATACATGTTTTTTTTTTAAATTCATTTGAAATAAGAACATTTTCAAGCACAAAGAAAAGAAAATCATGCTGCCATTGTTTTCTCTGGAGTAAAAATCTCGCTTAAATATATTACTTAAAGCCATTTACCATTAGTATTGCTTTCTTTAGTGTATCTCACAAGTATATTATCTCTAAACTCATGGTGCTGACAGATCCAAATATCGAACTTCCAATAACAGTGAAGAAAACACGTATGTTTCAGAAAAAGATTTAACTTGGACAAAGTTCAGTATGTTTTGTTCACTTAATGTTCGCGTTGACTTATTTAGAACAATTATCTCGGAAAAACATGGATCAAGAACACTCAGCATTGCCTTTGCTTCTTTAGTGTACTTGTCAGATGAACAGAGGCGACTGCGACTCCATCGTTTGAGCTAAGTAGTCCTGGAATACTGTCATCAAAGCTTTATAGTCAGTGAAAAGTGTTAGGAAGAGCCTGTGTCTTGCTCTTAACAGACGGAGAATCGAGCTTTCACGCTCTTTGCACTGAACGACCCACACCAGTTTAGCTCTTCACATAAGTAATGACGCAGAATTTTATATTACTGATTGTCGTCATTCCTTGAATGTCTTCAACAGACTTCATCATCAATAGAGTCTACTGAGCTTCATTAGGGAAGAGAGGAGTTCGAAAGCATCTTATTATGCTTATATCCCTGGAGAACTGATAAACCCACTGGGGTCATGCTGCATTTGGAGAATGGGAGGCTTGATCTAAGAAAAGGAAGGAAATAATAGTCCAAAGCCAGTTTTAACAAGTTAATTCTTAGATTTTTCATTGATTTGATAAGAGTAAAATCATTATATTGTCTAGTTTATGTACATCTTTGTTCTTTTTGCTCATCTCTATATTTTCTATGTACGTTGCTGTATCTTTCCTGCCTCTCTTTTTCTCTCTCTCTCTCTCTTTCTCCCTTGATTGCTTAGTCTCCCGTTGCGTCTGAAAATCATTAATTTAGAGGTCCGTTTGGCTAAATAGTTCGGTTCCTGAAGCTTCACATATCGGTTTGCGAGTAAACAGAAACCAAATCATTCAGGACTGGTAAACACGCCGCTGAGATTTGAGAATCCAAATTCAGATTACCACAACCGAAGATCTGCAAAACAAACAAACAAACAAAAAAAAAAGATTTTCTTTCCAATTAGCTTTCAATGTAAAATATTTGAAGGATTTTCACAGTGTGCTGAGGCCAAACAAAAAAAAATAATAAAGAACTGGAATTTTAATAGATTTGAGATAAGTGAAAACGCAGCCAGTTATGGCTGCTTCGTTACCTCGTTCACAAAGGAAATGATCCATACTAAATTATCGTATAAGTAAGAATGTTTGCGACTCTCTTATGTCTGTGATTTCAAAAAAAATAATTTTAGAAAACAACTAGATATCCATATTCGATAAGTATTTGATAGCTTTCAAAAAGCTTATGGAAGATGATCGAGTGACTGTGCAAAGTGAGCAGTAAATTGCCATGAGATTTAGCAATATAGAGTTTAATGTTTGTGCTGAATGACCCTCAAGGGTTTTAACGCTTCAAATAATAATAATAATTAGATGAATGGTTCAGAGAACCGACATGTTGATAAATTAGACACATGTGCAACTCTTGGGTATCTTTATTAAGGAAACGTTTCGCCACACAGTGGCTTCATCAGTCCATACAAAGGAGAATCTTGAAGAACAGGAGGAGAATGAGGTAATCAGTCCCTCAACCTTGAGTCGATGTGGTCAGTCCATCAATCTATTCAAGATTGATGGATTGACCACATCGACTCAAGGTTGAGGGACTGATTACCTCATTCTCCTCCTGTTCTTCAAGATTCTCCTTTGTATGGACTGATGAAGCCACTATGTGGCGAAACGTTTCCTCAATAAAGATACCCAAGAGTTGCACATGTGTCTAATTTATCAATAATAATAATTAATAATAATAATTAGGCGCTTTTTGGTTGCTGCACGTTGCAAGAAATAAATCCCTGTATCACATAACCCCAACCACCTTAATCTCAATTGACGCTAAAGGTATAGTACAGAGTGCGGCATAAGTTTCTAATGCAATGAAATATCAGCAGTGAAGATTCGAAGCCGATCAAGAGCATTCAAAAGTTATCCCTTGAAAACCAATATCCCAATTTTCACATTAACAATGAAAAATTGGTGCCATACAACTTAATCCAATTCTACGGTTAACCAAACTTTAATAATATGGGATCTACAGTTTTCTAAAGTTCTTCCTATATGATCCACTAAAATAAACTGGCTAAATAAATATACTAACAAATACATACATATTCTTCATCAAATTATAAGCCTGATGCTCCGGGTTATGGCGCCCATATTTATCTGGGGTCTGGCTCAGTGGTAAAGTACTGTGGACTCTGATGCAGAGTTTGCAGGTTCGAGTCCTCTTGTGGACGTAGAGACAATGTTTGTAAATAATTTCACCTGTTTGCAAATTGTTAAGCAAGCATATATATATATATATATATATATATATATATATATATATATATATATATATATATATATATATATATATATATATATATATATATAAAATATAGGGAGGTACCACCTCTAGAACTGTCATAGGGACCCTCATCCTCAGAGAAAAGAATAAACTTGCTTCAGGGAAAACTCAAGGTTCTCCCTGAAGCTGTTTGAGAATTTTCTCCTACCACCCCCTATATTTCAGGTATGTTTTATTTAAAGACAAAATACATTGGCCAAACATTCACAAAAATACATCAGAAAGTAAAACAACATAGGTAACTCAGAGCTACATCTCGAATACTTCGTCTAGCTCCCCTGCGGTGGGCCGCGTGCCCAGAATGCTGCAGGCATATATATATATATATATATATATATATATATATATATATATATATATATATATATATATATATATATATATATATATATATATATAGGTAGTATATATATATATATATATATATATATATATATATATATATATAGGTAGTATATATATATATATATAGGTAGTAGGTTGGTAGACAGCAACCGCCCAGGGAGGTACTACCGTCCTGCCAAGTGAGTGTAAAACGGAAGCTTGTAATTGTTTTACACGATGGTAGGATTGCTGGTGTCTTTTTTTTCTGTCTCATGCACATGCAAGATTTCAGGTATGTCTTGCTACTTCTACTTACAATTTAGGTCACACTACACATACATGTACAAGCATATATATACACACCCCTCTGGGTTTTCTTCTATTTTCTTTCTAGTTCTTGTTCTTGTTTATTTCCTCTTACCTCCATGGGGAAGTGGAACAGAATTCTTCCTCCGTAAGCCATGCGTGTTGTAAGAAGCGACTAAAATGCCGGGAGCAAGGGGCTAGTAACCCCTTCTCCTGAATATATTACTAAATGTAAAAGGAGAAACTTTTGTTTTTCCTTTTGGGCCACGCTGCCTCGGTGGGATACAGCCGGTGTGTTGAAAGAAAGAAAGATATATATATATATATATATATATATATATATATATATATATATATATATATATATATATATATATATATATATATATATATTAAATTATGGGGAATCAAATTCAAAATGGGAATTGACACAGTTACTTTTTGCTGATGATACTGTGCTTATGGGAGATTCTAAAGAAAAATTGCAAAGGTTAGTGGATGAGTTTGGGAATGTGTGTAAAGGTAGAAAGTTGAAAGTGAACATAGAAAAGAGTAAGGTGATGAGGGTGTCAAATGATTTAGATAAAGAAAAATTGGATATCAAATTGGGGAGGAGGAGTATGGAAGAAGTGAATGTTTTCAGATACTTGGGAGTTGACGTGTCGGCGGATGGATTTATGAAGGATGAGGTTAATCATAGAATTGATGAGGGAAAAAAGGTGAGTGGTGCGTTGAGGTATATGTGGAGTCAAAAAACGTTATCTATGGAGGCAAAGAAGGGAATGTATGAAAGTATAGTAGTACCAACACTCTTATATGGGTGTGAAGCTTGGGTGGTAAATGCAGCAGCGAGGAGACGGTTGGAGGCAGCGGAGATGTCCTGTTTAAGGGCAATGTGTGGTGTAAATATTATGCAGAAAATTCGGAGTGTGGAAATTAGGAGAAGGTGTGGAGTTAATAAAAGTATTAGTCAGAGGGCAGAAGAGGGGTTGTTGAGGTGGTTTGGTCATTTAGAGAGAATGGATCACAGTAGAATGACATGGAAAGCATATAAATCTATAGGGGAAGGAAGGCGGGGTAGGGGTCGTCCTCGAAAGGGTTGGAGAGAGGGGGTAAAGGAGGTTTTGTGGGTAAGGGGCTTGGACTTCCAGCAAGCGTGCGTGAGCGTGTTAGATAGGAGTGAATGGAGACGAATGGTACTTGGGACCTGACGATCTGTTGGAGTGTGAGCAGGGTAATATTTAGTGAAGGGATTCAGGGAAACCGGTTATTTTCATATAGTCGGACTTGAGTCCTGGAAATGGGAAGTACAATGCCTGCACTTTAAAGGAGGGGTTTGGGATATTGGCAGTTTGGAGGGATATGTTGTGTATCTTTATACGTATATGCTTCTAAACTGTTGTATTCTGAGCACCTCTGCAAAAGCAGTGATAATGTGTGAGTGTGGTGAAAGTGTTGAATGATGATGAAAGTATTTTCTTTTTGGGGATTTTCTTTCTTTTTTGGGTCACCCTGCCTCGGTGGGAGACGGCCGACTTGTTGAAAAAAAAAAAAAAAAAAAAATATATATATACATATATATATGTCATGCCGATTAGGTAAAACTTGCTATTTTAGCTTGAATAGCCGAATAAGGCAAGCAAAAATTTGTGTATGCAATAATTTCGCAAAAATCATTTTGAGCCTAACGAAAAAATATTATTTTAGTGCGATTTGTTTATTACTAAATTATCTAAAATATATTAAGCTGGATTAGGCTAAATTAAATTGCGCTTGTTATAATATGGTTAGGTAAGTTCTCTAAGGTTCTGCTGGTACAAAATTATTATTTTTAACATTGACATAAATGAAAAAAATATATATGACTTTTAACGTATAAGAGAAAATTCTAGAAAGGACTTAATTTTAAACGAGTTCTTTCTGATTGACCAGTTTTACCTATATATATATATATATATATATATATATATATATATATATATATATATATATATATATATATATATATATATATATATATATTATATTTATAATATCGTGTCGTGCCGAATAGGTATATGCTTACCGAATAAGGCAATCGAAAATTTGTGTACGCAGTAATTTCGCAAAAAAATGACTAAACCTAACGAAAAAAAACTATTTCAATGTGTCTGTTCATTATTCAATTATTGTAAACTTGTCTAAAATATATTTTGTTGGATCAGGCTAAATTAAACTGCGCTTGTTATAAGGTTAGGTAAGTTTCCTAAGGCTCTTTTGGTACAAAACCTAAAATTTTTATATTAACATAAATGAAAAAAATGTCTAAGTATATAAGAGAAAATTTTAGAGATGACTTAATTTTAAATAAGTTATTGATAATTGACTAATTTTACATATTCGGCATGGGTGGCAGCTTGGTCTTGTCCAGCTGGTCTACTGTTCCAGGCTGTCTTGGTGGCTGTAATTACAGGACGCAGTTTTATTATATGTAGCAGGTTGGTAGACAGCAACCACCCAGGGAGGTACTACCGTCCTGCCAAGTGAGTAAAACGAAAGCCTGTAATTGTTTTACATGATGGTAGGATTGCTGGTGTCTTTTGTCTGTCTCATAAATATGCAAGATCACAGGTACGTCTTGCTACTTCTACTTACACTTAGGTCACACTACACATACATGTACATGTTTATTTATACACACTCATCTGAGTTTTCTTTGATTTTATCTTAATAATTCTTGGTCTTATTACTTTTCCTTTTATATCCATGGGGAAGTGGAATAAGAATCTTTCCTCCATAAGCCATGCGTGTTGTAAAAGTCAACTAAAATGCCGGGAACAATGGGCTAGTAACCCCTTTTCCTGTAATAATTACTAAAAAGAATAAGAAGAAATGATAATACTAAGTATATCATATAATATTGTAATAATTATTTTGTTGGAGTGTGAGCAGGGTAATATTTAATGAATTGATTCAAGGAAACCGGTTATTTTTATATAGCCGGACTTGAGTCCTGGAATTAGGAAGTACAATGCCTGCACTCTAAAGGAGGGGTTCGAGATATTGAATAGGTTGTGTATCTTTATAGGTATATGCTTCTAAACTGTTGTGTTCTGAGCACCTCTGCAAAAACAGTGATTATGTGTGAGTGAGGTGAAAGAGCTGAATGATGAAAGTATTTTCTTTTTTTGGGATTTTCTTTCTTTTTGGGTCACCCTGCCTCGGTGGGAGACGGCCGACTTTATAATATATATATATATATATATATATATATATATATATATATATATATATATATATATATATATATATAAATGTATATATATGTATATATATACATACATACATACATACATACATACATACATACACATATACATATATATAGATACCTTCTCCCCTCTCTCCTCATCAGTCCCTCCCTCCCTCCTTCCTCATCAATCCCTCCCTCCCTTTCCTTCATTCATCCCTTCCTATTCGTGTCATATTCACTCATTCATTCCTTCCCTCCCTCTATCGTTCACTCTCCTCACTTTCTCCCTTTCTCATCTTTTTCTTTACTTTTCCTTTACACTCCCTATCAACCTTTTTCACTCCATTTGTACATCTCTCATTTTCTCTTCCCATTTGCCTACTTATTTTCCTCCTTCCCACCCTCCATCCCTAGTTCTCCTTGCCCTCCCTCCCACCACCCTCCCCTTCTTAACCTTTGCTTCCCTTCCTCCCTCTCCCTCCCAATCTCTCGCAGCCTCCCTCCTATTTCAAGAGTAGCAGTTCCCTCCCCCCCCCCCCGCAACATATGGCAAGATGCCTACCGCTGTCGTCATGGCAACCTCTTCATCTGTGATGGAGGTGATTGCTGGGTAACCAAATATTGGTTGGCTGGAGGCGTCTGCCCAGGCACTCTGCTGGCAAACTTACTATAAACAACTCCAACAGCATCACTGCTGAACCTCAAGTGGTCAGAGATTCGTGGAAGGTTGAGGAAAATAGGGAGACGAGATGAAGGGAGGAAAGTGGACAACAGAGGTCACTGAACCAACACATTAGTGACAACAGAGATCAATGAACCAGCACAGCAGTAGTGATAACAGAGATCAAACCAACACAAAAAGAGTGACAACAGAAATCACTGAACCAACACAACAAGAGTGACAACAGAGATCACTGAACCAACACAACAAGAATGACAACAGAGGTCACTGAACCAACACAACAAGAGTGAAAACAGAGGTCACTAAAGCAACACGAGTGACAACAGGGGTCAACACAGCTCAAGCAGTTATGGGGAGAAAGAAAAACATCTAAGAATATTGCACATATCCTGAAGATCAAGAAGTACGTCGCATACAGCAGTGATCTATCCCGACAGTAACGAAGAAAGGATACAGTTGCAGAATAAACTTTCATTGTAGTATCGTTTCACTATTTGTAGAGGTTTATCATAGCTCTGCATGGAGCGAAAAGTTGTCACAATGAATGCTTACTTTCCTACTTTGTCTTCTCTTCGTAAAGTAAACACTTTTCTTAATTTTCATCGTGAATATTTTTTTCGGAGACACCATTCACACATATATTACTTTCATGATTCTACTTTACTGCTATATATATATATATATAAATATAACTATGAAATCGCGCGCGCGCGCGCGTGTGTGTGTGTGTGTGTGTGTGTGTGTGTGTGTGTGTGTGTGTGTGTGTGTGACAGAAAGAGAGAAAGGAGAGAGAGGGGGGTTGTAAAGCCGGATTTTTCCCCAAGTTCCTCATCTCGTGTAAGGGGCCAATTCTGTGGTATAACTTTGCGCTGCATTCATCCTTCAAAAAACTTTTCTGTGCATTTTTTCTGCTCTTTTTAGCAGCGTTATGCTCCTTGAGTCGACGACCTTCAACATTCTGGATACTCTTGATGTCTTTGACCAGAGTAGGAGCCCTTTATAACGGTCTCGCCCACTGACAGAAAAATTCAGGAAAAATAGTCCCTAATAAAATTTCTCTCTCTCTCTCTCTCTCTCTCTCTCTCTCTCTCTCTCTCTCTCTCTCTCTCTCTCTCTCTCTCTCAGCAGCTTATTAAAATAATAAAGAGAGAAACTAGCACGCTTGAGTTCGACTCGGATTCGCAAAACTATTTTCGCCTCTGCGTATTTTTGTCTTACTGTGAACATTAAAATGGTATAAAATACCGACAGGTTGTTAGGTTAGACGCATATGCAACAGTTAGGTATCTTTATTTCGAAACGTTTCGCCTACACAGTAGGCTTCTTCAGTCGAGTACAGAAAAGTTGATAGAAGCAGAAGATACTTGAAGACGATGTAATCAGTCCATCACCCTTGAAGTTTTGAGGTGGTCAGTCCCTCAGTCTGGAGCAAGAAGAAGAAGCCTACTGTGTAGGCGAAACGTTTCGAAATAAAGATACCTAACTGTTGCATATGTGTCTTACCTAACAATTTGTCTTACTGTCATGGAGGACTGGTAAGCCTATGTCATGCAGAGCCTATGTAGTGGAAGACAATCAGATATGATCAGGGTGAGGAGAGGGAACCTCCAGCATCAACGCCACTCTCCTGAAGGGATCCTGGTATATAGTTTGCCGTCGAGATGTGACCTGAGTGTCTTCCAGTGCATAAGATATATTCTAACATTTTCTTGCACCTATCCTTAAAAAAATAAATTCTAACATCTATCCTTCTGCTGTTTTCTCTGTCTCTATCCCCTTGCCATATTTTGTTCTACCTTGTATTCCTCTTTTTCTCATTACCATATTCTCTCCCTCTGTCCTACCATATCCCCCCCCATTCCCCTCCTTCTTTATTTAGCATTCTCTCCTAATGCTTCTACCATATTCTGTATATATTATTATTATTTTTTATTATCACACCGGCCGATTCCCACCAAGGCAGGGTGGCCCGAAAAAGAAAAACTTTCACCATCATTCACTCCATCACTGTCTTGCCAGAAGGGTGCTTTACACTACAGTTTTTAAACTGCAACATTAACACCCCTCCTTCAGAGTGCAGGCACTGTACTTCCCATCTCCAGGACTCAAGTCCGGCCTGCCGGTTTCCCTGAATCCCTTCATAAATGTTACTTTGCTCACACTCCAACAGCACGTCAAGTATTAAAAACCATTTGTCTCCATTCACTCCTATCAAACACGCTCACGCATGCCTGCGCTAAGCCACAAGGGCTATACAGTGCTGCAGGGTAGGGAAGGAAGCGAGGGTATTGGATGGCAGAAGGGAGGAGGGATGATCAGTAGGTTACAGAAAACAGCGGGGCAGGGGATAGTACGGGGGTAGAGGGTAGCAAGAGATTGAAGTAGAAAGGGCTGAAGGTATCAGAATTTGTGAAGTCAGTCAGTTGTTGTCAAAAAGTCAATGAGAGAGTCTGGATGAAAGGTGGGTCCATCAGCGAGAAGGGAAGGTAAAGAGAGAGCAGCAGAGCGAAGACGACGACGACGGAGGTAAATTCTGCGTGCTCGTTGATAAAGTGGGCAGTCCAACAGAATGTGGCTGACTGATAATGGAACTTGGCAATTCTCACAGAGAGGAGCAGGGCGTCTCTCCATGAGATATCCATGAGTAAGACGAGTATGGCCAATGCGAAGACGGGAGAGAGTAGTCTCCCAACCTCGACACTGGTGATAAGAAGACGGCCAGTAACCTATACTCGGTTTAATAGATTGAAGTTTGTTGCTGAGCATAGTAGACCAACGTTGTTGCCAACGGGTGTGAAGTTGGGAAGATATTGCAGCAAAATAGTCCGTAAATGGAATACCTCTACATGAAACTGGTAGGTCATGTACTGCTGACCGCGCAGCAGTGTCTGCCTGTTCATTGCCCTGTACGTCAACATGACCAGGGACCCAACAAAAAACAATATCTTTATGCTTGGTAAAGATGCGGCGTAGCCAAAGTTGGATACGGAGGACTAAGGAGTGAGGTGTATCAAATTTCTGTATAGCCTGTAAAGCACTAAGGGAGTCTGAGACAACCACAAATGATGACACAGGCATAGATGCAATATGGATAAGTGCTGTAAGGATGGCATACAATTCAGCAGTAAAAATACTAGCCGAAGATAGTAAATGCCCTTGTACGACGCTGTCCGGAAACACTGCTGCGAATCCTACGCCGTCAGAAGACTTAGAGCCATCTGTGTACACAGCAATGGCATGAGAATGAGAGTGAAAGTGGTCAAGAAAAAGAGAGCGGGAAGCGACCGTAGACAGTTGGGCTTTCGAGCAAGGGAGAGAGAAAGAACAGACTCGAACAGCTGGAACTTCCCAGGGGGGTAGGGAAAAGTGAGATGCTACATGTACATAGAAAGGTGGTAATTGAAGAGAAGACAAGAGCGAATGAAGGCGAAGAGAGAAGGGACGGAGTAAACAGGGGCGGCGAACAAATAAAGAATGTCTACTAATATCAGTGACCATTCTATAAATGGAAGGATTGCGGAGATCATGAGAGTGTACATAGTAGCGCAGGCAATGGGCATCACGGCGATCGGATAAGGATGGAACGTTCGCTTCTGCATAGAGGCTCTCGACAGGGGAAGAGCGAAAAGCACCAAGGCATAAACGTAATCCTTGGTGATGAATGGGGTTAAGGCTAGAGAGAGTAGCAGGAGATGCCGCTGAATAGATCTGGTCACCATAATCAAGTTTCGATAAAATAAGGGTGGAATGTAGGCGAAGGAGGGTTCGACGATCAGCTCCCCATGAAAGATGAGCAAGGGTTTTAAGAAGGTTCAGCCGGCTGTGACAAGTTGCCTTCAGAGAGGTAATGTGAGGTTTCCAGGATAACCTACGATCAAAGAGGAGGCCCAGAAACTTGACTGTATCACGTTCAGGGATACGGGAGCCATAGAGGTACAAAGGATGATCGGAGATGACAGAGCGTCTAGTGAAAGTAATTTGGTGGGTTTTAGTGCTGGAAAATTTAAACCCACGTGTGGTGGCCCAATTGGAAACACGGTCGACTGCATGCTGGAGAGAAACTGTAATAAGGTGACAGTCAGCGCCTGCACAGGCAATAGCAAAGTCATCAACAGTGATGACCAAATATTTGATGGAAGACTAGAGGCCAAATCATTGTGCTCAGAACACATCCCTAGGGGACACCTTCACCTTGGATAAAGTCCGGAGAGAGCACATTATTAACCCGAACACGGAAATGCCTGTCAGTTAAAAAGTTCTTAAGGAAGGATGGTAGATTGCTTTGAAGGCCTAAGGAGTGGGCTTGGGCTAAAATATTATACCTCCAAGTTGTGTCATATGCCTTCTCAAGGTCAAAAAATATGGCAATAACTGAGTGGTTATTCGCAAAGGCATTACGAACATACGTATCCAAGCGTAGTAAGGGGTCTATGGTAGAACGTCCCTTACGAAAGCCATATTGACGAGTGGAGAGACTGTTGTGTGTCTCTAAATACCACACTAAACGTCTATTTACTAGGCGTTCTATCACTTTGCAAACTGCACTGGTAAGAGCAATGGGACGATAGTGGGAGGTCTCATGTCCCGTAGTGCCTGGTTTGCGGAAAGGGAGAACAATGGCGGATTTCCACAGCTGTGGAAGAACTCCTTGTGACCAAATAAGATTGTAAAGGCGTAATAGAACTGCAAGGGCTGACTGATGTAAATGTTGTAGCATACGAATATGAATGTCGTAGGGCCCAGCTGCCGATGATCGGCAAGCTGAGAGTGTTGCCTCCAGTTCTTGAAGTGTGAAAGGCACATTATACTGTTCTTCTCTGAGAGAAGAAAAGTCCAAGGGTGCTAACTCTCTGGCAGACTTTGAGGAAAGAAATGAGGGGCATAGATGGAGTCCCTGAGAAATACGGACCAGATGATTGCCAATTTCATTGGCAACATCTAGTGGGTTTGCTATATCAACACCGGCAACCCGCAGAACAGGAGCCGGGTCAGGAGAATATTTACCACTCAGTTTTCGTACATTTTTCCAGACTGCACTAATAGAGGAAGCAGAGGTGATGGTGGAGACATAATCTCGCCAGCAAGTGCGTTTAGCATCACGGATGACACAGCGAGCGATCGCAGGCTTCTGCTTAAAATCAAGAAGTCTCTCTGTGGTTCTATTGTACTGGTACCTGCCCCATGCAGCGCGTTTCAAACGTACTGCACGAGCACAAACAGGAGACCATCAAGGCACGCATTTCTGAGAATGCCTGCCCGAAGTTTGGGGTATAGAATGAGAAGCTGCGGTTAAAACGGAGGACGAGAAGAGGTGTAAAAGCTCATCGATGGAGGACGAAGAAGGAACCTCTCTAAAAACAGTTAGGTGTGAGTAAAGGTTCCAATTTGCCTGATCAAATTGCCAGCGTGGGATGCGAAGAGGTGGTGAATATGAAGGGGAAGTAAGAATGATTGGGAAATGATCACTGTCATGTAAGTCCGGAAGAACAGACCAAGTGAAGTCTAATGCAGCGGAGGAAGAGCAGACTGAGAGATCGATGCAAGAGAGAGAGTCCGAGGATCAAAATGGGTGTGAGTACCTGTATTTAAAACATGGAGGGGGTGGGTGGCAAGAAAAGCCTCTAACTGAATGCCACGGGAATCACAGTGAGACCCCCCCCCAGAGGAAATGGTGGGCATTAAAATCACCAAGTAACAGAATCGGTGGTGGTAATGACGAAACAAGAAAGGTGTGTTCAGTGGTCAGTGTGTTCAGTGGTCAGTCAGTGTGTTCAGTGGTCAGTCGCCAGTGTTCAGTGGTCAGTCGTCACGTGAGGTCACAGACCCTGAGCTGCTTTGGGGATTAGCGTGGACGGTTACAAAGCATGGCTTGCTTCTGCAGTGTTTTAAAAACTGAGGTTGGAGAGTTGAAGGAGGAGGTCTTGCTTCTCCAGGAGGAGATTAGGAGGCTGAAGGTCCACCTCAATGGGCCTGGGAGAGAGTGTGAGGTGGTTGGAGATGTGGGGAATGAGGCTTCTAGCAGTGAGGTGCAGTCTGTCTCTCACTGTGAGGAGGCTGTAGGTGGGGAGGTAGCAACGGCTACCAGCAGTGAGGTGCAGCCCAGCACCTGCTACAAGTGGCGAGTTGTTCACAGTAATGGGAGGCGCATCAGAGTAAGGAAAGTTAAGAGTGAAGATCCGAAGGTAGGAAATCGCTTCTCTGTTCTCCAGGATGAATGTACTTCAGTGGCCAGTGAAGGTAAGGGTACTACTGCCCCTGCTAATGAAGGTAAGCGCATTCTTGTGGTTGGTGACTCTCAGGTAAGATATGTTGACCGTGCTTTTTGTAATAGGAATAAGAAGATGAGAGATAGAGTGTGCTTCCCTGGAGCTGGTGTTGGAGACATTGTCAACAGGCTGGATAATATCATGTCAGGTAATGGGAACAAGCCCATTATCTGTCTCAGTGCTGGTGGAAATGATATTGGGAAGGGTAGGAGAGAAGAGCTGCTAGATAAGTACAGGTCAGCTATAGATTTCATTAAGTCTAAGGGAGGGATCCCAATCATATGTAGCATCTTGCCTAGAAGGGGAGTAGGAAATGAATGGTTGTCTAGGGCAATTGGTGTAAATTGCTGGCTAGACAGATACTGCAAGGAACTTGCAATCCCATTCATTGACAACTGGAACAACTTTTATGGCAAACATGATATGTATGCAAGGGATGGGGTACATCTCTCTGGGGCAGGGGTGGTAGCACTTGCAGACTCGATTGAGAAGGCCATTGGTGAAATGCCTATGATTTTAAACTGATGGAAGATAGAGGTATGGGTGTGTGTGGGAAACAAGCAGGTTGCAACACTAGGGTTGGAAACAGTAAATGTATAAAAGGCATTCAGCATGAAGTTATAAATAAAGACAATAGAACAGGTCAGC
The DNA here is from genome assembly GCF_038502225.1 of Cherax quadricarinatus. Taxonomy (NCBI): domain Eukaryota; kingdom Metazoa; phylum Arthropoda; class Malacostraca; order Decapoda; family Parastacidae; genus Cherax; species Cherax quadricarinatus. Next base: position 36,861 of record NW_027197039.1, on the reverse strand, counting down.
AAACAAAGGGGGACAGCAGAGGGCAGCAAGGGACTAGCTCCCTTAAGGTTTACTATACTAATAGCAGGAGTGTTAGAAATAAGATAGATGAGCTAAGTGCAGGAAACATAGATATTATTGCTATAACAGAGACCTGGCTCAATCTGAAAGATAGAGAGATGCCCTCTGAATGTCACATACAAGGCTATAAATTATTCCACACTGACAGGGTCAACAGGAAAGGTGGTGGAGTAGCGATGTATGTCAGAGACAATTTAAATTGTTGTGTTAGACAAGATATTAAATTAGAAGCGTCAGCCACTGAATCTGTTTGGTTACAGCTTCTCGTGGGCCGAGAAAAACTAATTTTGGGTGTGATTTACAGGGCCCCAAATCTTGATAGGGAGTGCAGTAAACTTCTATGGGACGAAATTCGTAAGGCATCTACATACGAAAATGTTGTGCTAATGGGAGATTTCAACTATAGACAGATTGACTGGAGCAATTTGACAGGAAATTTAGAGTCGGGTGACTTTCTTGATACGATCCAGGATTGTTTTTTAAAACAGTTTGTGACAGAGCCAACTAGGGGAAATAACCTCCTTGACTTGGTTCTTGCCAGTAGGGAAACACTAATTAATAATCTTGAGGTTAATGATGAGCTTGGGGAGAGTGATCACAAATCACTCAGTTTTAACATATCATGGAATTCCCCTAATAATGGCAATCAAGTCTCCGTCCCTGACTTTCGCTTGGCTGATTTCATAGGACTGAAAAATTACTTAGGTGGGCTGAACTGGAATGACCTGACTAGGGGTCAGGTAGGTGGTGATGATTGCCGATATGATGCTTTCCAGGGCATAGTTCTAGCTGCTCAGTCAAATTATGTTCCAAATAGGGAAATCAGATCAAACAAAAATGATCCGAAATGGATGAACAATAGATTAAAATATCTGATTGGTCAAAAGAGAGGCATATATAGGCAAATCAAAAGAGGAGAGGGGCAATTAAGAAATCGATATATTCAGTTAAAGAGAGAAATAAAAAAGGGAATTAGAAAAGCAAATAGAGATTATGAGGTTAAAGTTGCAAGAGAATCGAAGACTAACCCAAAAGGATTCTTTCAGGTATACAGAAGTAAGATCAGGGACAAGATAGGCCCACTCAAAAGTTCCTCGGGTCAGCTCACTGACAGTGATAAGGAAATGTGTAGAATTTTTAACACATACTTCCTCTCAGTTTTTACACAGGAGGATACCAGCGATATTCCAGTAATGATAAATTATGTAGAACAGGACGATAATAAACTGTGCACTATTAGGGTCACAAGTGACATGGTCCTTAGGCAAATAGATAAATTAAAACCTAACAAATCCCCAGGCCCTGATGAACTGTATGCAAGGGTTCTAAAGGAATGTAAAGAGGAGCTTAGCACACCTTTGGCTAATCTTTTCAACATATCACTACAAACTGGCATGGTGCCAGATAAGTGGAAAATGGCAAATGTGATACCTATTTTCAAAACAGGTGACAGGTCCTTAGCTTCGAACTATAGACCAATAAGCCTAACCTCCATAGTGGGAAAATTTATGGAATCAATAATTGCCGAGGCAGTTCGTAGCCACCTTGAAAAGCATAAATTAATCAACGAATCTCAGCATGGTTTTACAAAGGGGCGTTCCTGCCTTACGAATTTATTAACTTTTTTCACTAAGGTATTTGAGGAGGTAGATCATGGTAATGAATATGATATTGTGTATATGGACTTCAGTAAGGCTTTTGACAGGGTCCCACATCAGAGACTATTGAGGAAAATTAAAGCACATGGAATAGGAGGAGAAATTTTTTCCTGGATAGAGGCATGGTTGACAAATAGGCAGCAGAGAGTTTGCATAAATGGGGAGAAATCAGAGTGGGGAAGCGTCACGAGCGGTGTTCCACAGGGGTCAGTGTTGGGCCCCCTACTGTTCACAATCTACATAAACGACATAGATGAGGGCATAAAGAGCGACATCGGCAAGTTTGCCGATGACACCAAAATAGGCCGTCGAATTCATTCTGACGAGGACATTCGAGCACTCCAGGAAGATTTGAATAGACTGATGCAGTGGTCGGAGAAGTGGCAGATGCAGTTTAATATAGACAAATGCAAAGTTCTAAATGTTGGACAGGACAATAACCATGCCACATATAAACTAAATAATGTAGATCTTAATATTACGGATTGCGAAAAAGATTTAGGAGTTCTGGTTAGCAGTAATCTGAAACCAAGACAACAGTGCATAAGTGTTCGCAATAAAGCTAATAGAATCCTTGGCTTCATATCAAGAAGCATAAATAATAGGAGTCCTCAGGTTGTTCTTCAACTCTATACATCCTTGGTTAGGCCTCATTTAGATTATGCTGCACAGTTTTGGTCACCGTATTACAGAATGGATATAAATTCTCTGGAAAATGTACAAAGGAGGATGACAAAGATGATCCCATGTATCAGAAACCTTCCCTATGAGGATAGACTAAGGGCCCTGAAACTGCACTCTCTAGAAAGACGTAGAATTAGGGGGGATATGATTGAGGTGTATAAGTGGAAGACAGGAATAAATAAAGGGGATGTAAATAGTGTGCTGAAAATATCTAGCCTAGACAGGACTCGCAGCAATGGTTTTAAGTTGGAAAAATTCAGATTCAGGAGGGATATAGGAAAGTACTGGTTTGGTAATAGAGTTGTGGATGAGTGGAACAAACTCCCAAGTACCGTTATAGAGGCCAGTACGTTGTGTAGCTTTAAAAATAGGTTGGATAAATACATGAGTAGATGTGGGTGGGTGTGAGTTAGACCTGATAGCTTGTGCTAACAGGTCGGTTGCCGTGTTCCTCCCTTAAGTCAATGTGACCTGACCTGACTAGGTTGGGTGCATTGGCTTAAGCCGGTAGGAGACTTGGACCTGCCTCGCATGGGCCAGTAGGCCTTCTGCAGTGTTCCTTCGTTCTTATGTTCTTATATCCGGAATAGATAATGCCCGAGAAGGAGAGAGATATAAAGAACAGAGCGTATACCACCTATGCAAGTGGATACGGGCTGCTGTGTAATGCAGCGAAGTATGAACAAATAGCTGATGGTACGGAATATCAGTGCGTAGAAGAAGGGCACTTTCATTAAAGGTCCCATCAGGAAAAGGATCTGAAGAATACAATAAATTATAGCCTGAGATGGGAGAGATAACAGCAGAGTGTAATTTTGGTTCCTGTAAGCAAACACCAACAGGGGAAAACTGGGAGAGTAACATCTGAAGCTCACCCCGATTACCCCTGAGGCTGCGTATATTCCACTGTAAATAGGCCATGATTGGCAATGATAAAGATACCTGAAATCCACAGGTAAGGGTTCCTACGGACTAGAGGGGTTAGAAAAGTCCACATGCGGAGGCAGTGGAAAACGTTCAAGCAGCGAAGGAACGGTGCGCTGTGAAGAAAGGAGTTGTGCAGATGGAGTAGAGGAGAGAGAAGGAGCGGAGGGTGGATCAGTGTCCATTGATGGTTTGGTCTCTGCAATATATTCAGAGATTGCTTCAAGTGTTTCAGAATTCAGAGACGTCGTATGGGAGACAATATTGGAAATGGTAGGGGGAGGATGAGTAAAGACTGGAACTGTAATGGACTGTACCAAGGTAGGGGGTGGGCGAAAGGGTGGAGGGAACTGGAGAAGCGTGGAAGGGGACAGAAGAGGCAGAAACCTGGGAGGTGGCAGAAGAGGAAGACACTTGGGAGGGAACAGGGGAGGAAGGTACAGCACGAGGAGGAGGGTCAACCTCTACACTTGTAACAGAGCCAGTGAGAGGGGGAGAACCAGGTACTTAGACAGGGAAGGGAAAATGAGGAGGTGGAAGATGGGTAGGAGGTGTTAACGGACCTTTTTTTGACTTTTGAGAAGTAGAGGGACGATTGGGAGGAGGTGTCATACGAGATCTCTTCGCTACTGAGGCTTGTGAGAGAGAACACGAAGAAGCGAGATCAGACTGAGGACAGCAAAAGAATTAGCTACAGGAGTGACTATGGGAGAGGTAACCACAGAGGTGGGTGCAGATGATGGGATACCAGAAGTGGGGGGACGTTTTGAAACACGGGAATAAGAAACACGAGGTAGTCTCCCTTGGAGGCGGAGATGAGAAACTGCCATGGCATAAAGGAGACTTTCTTCCTCTTTGAGGTAACGGATTTCCCGCTCGTTTAAGTAGACTTGACAATGGCGAGAGTACGAAGGGTGAGCCTCATGACAATTAAGGCAAGAGGGAGGTCGATTGCAAGACGTATTAGAATGGTCATCGGCACCACAGACTGGGCATTCGGCGATAGAGCTGCAATATTTCGCTGGATGGCCAAATCGCCAGCAATTTCTACACTGTTGCGGTGTAGGGATCACCTTTCGAACTTGTAACCGATGTCCTGCTACATAAACTGAGGATGTCAAAAGCTAAACGAGCTACATTGCTAGGGTATCGTCTCCACCCGCGGGCAGGAAGAACGTAAGTATCTACCTTGAGGATTGGGAGATCTTGGAGTTCCAGCTGTTCAAGAATGTCAGTGCCACATGTCTGGAAATTTTGTTGAACTATGGTATGGGGCAGAATGACGGTACCACTACAAGAATTGAGGGAATGATGCTTTTCAATAGTTACAGGAACAGTATCGATATGGGAAAGACGAGAAAGCTCATGAGCCTGGGTAGCATTCTGTATGGTGACGATGCATGTACCGCTCTTAAGAGCATGAAAAGAAATATCTTTACCAACATGGCGTAGGAGTGCCTTGCCAATACTGTGGTCAGAAAGATAGGCAGTAGAGGAAGTCGGTCGTAAAGTGAAGAATTTAGTCCATTGTGCAGTCTGAAACTGAGCGTGGAAAGGTAGTGAAGGACGTGTCAATCTTTTCTGAGAAAAACGAGAAGGTGGAGAAGTATCATCAGCAGGTAATTGTCGTTGGCGTTTAGGCGTGGGACCAGAGTTGGTCCGACGTGGAACGGGCCGGCGATTCGAAAATTGCCGCACCGTAGAGGGAGAGGCCGGAAGCATAGTCAGAGGAGAGCGAAGATCAGATAAATCGAAGGAGTCAGTCGAGACCTCAGTACCTGAAGCGGGTGAGGAAACAGCACCGGCGAGAGGTACAGAGGCATGAGGAGTGTCCGAAGAGTGGTCCAAAGACAAGGCGGGGTCAGAACGGGGTGCGGTATCAAGAAGGGGCCCGGGGGTAGCAGGTTCATGGACTAGGGCTGCCATGGTTAGGTTACTTCTTTCTTTTTGTTTTTAAGAAAAAAAAAGAAGAAAAGAAAAGAAAATAAAAATAAAAAAAAGAATAAAAAAAGGGGGGACCGGGGAGGGATAGTTCCTAGGAGGAATGAAAGGGCCAGAAATCTCCCTCTGCACCCAAGAGGACCTCAGCACCGCAAGTAGCGCAGATGCAGCATGGAACCCGTGCCATACCCTACCCATCATGCCAGTAAACCGGCAATCCGGGATAGCAACCTCACATCTGCCGAGCTACCTCGGTGGACAAAAGAGAGGGCGGCCGGAAATCCGCCACAAAGCATACCTCCTTTGGCCACCACCCCCGGAATCCGAAAGGTGGCTTCCAGAGATACACCCGTCGCCCGAGAGACACCCAAAGCCACCCTCCGGGATACCGGAGAGGGATCAGGACATCCCCAGGCAATCCAGATTCCACGGCAAACTACGCCACTGCCAAGAACCTCAACGGAATGGGATGGACCCCGGTATCCTTTCCCCTACCTAGGAACTAGCGTGCCTGTGGGAAAAAAAAAAAACCAAAGGCCAAAAAGGAAGGGCAAAAGGGAGGGGTGGGGAGGAGGAGGAGGAAAGGAAAAAGGGGAGGATGGGATAGGGAACGGGGGATTGGGGGGTAATTAGGCTCGGTCTGAGGAAGTAGACCGACAGGTCTAATTCCTCAGACCAAGAGCCTCTTCACCACGCCAAGGAGCCCCCCTTGAAGAGGTTCTGTATAGAGTGTTTCCTCTTTCTTGTAACTCTCAATTTTTCATTCTATCATGTCGAAAATACATGCACACGAAATAAATTCTAACGAACAATCCTTCATGTTCGGTATCTTTCATTCCCGACTTGAACACTGGTGGAAATGAGTACCGGGAATAAATCAATTAGTCTCCAACTCTCTCCCTGTTCCTCAATTAACGTCGTAAATGCAATTCTGGAAACACTGCCCAGCTTGACTTTGATACCTGATATCTTTTTAACTCGTAACTTTACACTTTCAGGGACGAATGTTGAGCATAATAAAAAAAATGGTGTTTTGTTTCGAAAATGTGGATGCATAAATGAAATCGCTGCCTGAATCTCTTGAGGCCTTCAGAAAATTATACATGTAAAGTGCCTGGGAATGAATTTCATCAAATTCTTCGCAACTTTTGCACTCATCTTTAACCAGAAGTATATTGGCTTTATTATTATTATTATTATTATTATTATTATTAGTAGTAGTAGTAGTAGTAGTAGTAGTAGTAGTAGTACATATTAGTAGTAGTACATAGTAGTAGTATGTGATTCATTAAACATTCTGGTAGAAGAGATCAAACAGCCCCTGAGAAATGGTAGGTAATCAGATACGTTACAAGGTCCATTTCCATGGATTATGAACCCTTCACAAGCATAAGGAGAATTACACCCGGTAGAAAAACACTGGGATGCAGAGTAAAATCTTTACCCCATACAACGATTCGCTCTGTCAAGAACTTTATTTATAAAGTCATAAAGCTCTAGCCAGATTAATACGTGGAAATATACAAATTTCTCTTGATAATTCTCCTCTGAATGAACGCCCTGCGATGTAAGTAAGTACCGAGTGCCAATATCGAAACAGTTGCTGGAGGCTCAAAGAGGATTAAATTAATCCTGCTATTCTCATCATATTAAATTCATGTAGTAGGCATCATCATTCATCCCATGGAGTGACGGAAGTTCAATCGTCAGTCCTGTGTTGGCGAGGCTCCGAATCTTCAAGAAAAGAATCTTTGATAAATGAGACGCTGATGCAACATTTGGGTATCTTTAACCCCAAATGTTGCAGAAATATTTGGGTATCTTTCTTCTAGATTCCCAAATGTTGTACAAGTGCCTCATTTATCAACTTGTTGGTTTTATAAACCATTTATATAAAAGGTTCTTTATCAGGCCATGATTAAGCTCTCTCGGAGCGCAACGTCACTGTAACAAAGTTACAGCTGTGTATGTCTAGTTATGGACCTGTCTCCTTGCTACATCTTCCACGTTCCAGTGGATTAGATTTCAGTGAGGTGATGAACCCGTGCTGGAGGCTCGATTCTCTGTCTGTTAAGGTTGTAAATGGTATGGTACCACCGAAATGCTGTAGAAAAAAAAACGTTGTTTGTACAGTTCAGGACATTCATTAACCGAAACGTTTCACCACGAGTGGTTTCATGTCCTGATAAGAGCATGGCGAAACGTTTCCTTTAATAAAAGTGCAAATTTTAATACAGAATACATCTCTCAATACAGTGGCTGGAAATTTTAAAAAAATCACACATTAATGGAAAAACGTATAAACGACATATCGGTTCGTTCTGGACTCTTTTCAAGAAGTGAGAATGGTCCAGTACGGACCGAAACGTCGTCGTAACTTTATTTTTTATTTACACAGGGTTTTACAAGGTTAGGTTAGGGTTCCTAAGTTTATTTACAATCTAATTATTATTATAATCAAAAAGAAGCGCTAAGCCACAAGGGATATACAGCATTTGCAATCTAAGAGCTGTTACCTAACAGCAGTTAGACTGAAGTTGGAGCCATCTGTGGGCCAGCGATATTATTTGGTCAACTGCCTTTATTTTGTTGATGGCATTATGCTATATGAACATGAACATGTTCCAGACACGTCTCTCTCACTCTCTCTCTCTCTCACTCTCTAAGTGTCAGTAATTTTGATAAATTACTTGCTTTATTAGTTTAAGTACAGCTCTCGTTCTTCTCATCTTTATTAAACAAGTTTGATCTCTATCGCTATGCGAGTCTGTCTGTTTTGAGTTTTATGTTGAACAACGAGAAAATTCCAATATTTTTTTTTTCATTAAAACTCTCTGCTTATAGTGGACGAAAACAAACAATAAATTTCCTCTAAAGTTTGCGTTTATTTTTCTTGGCTGTTTTGGAGTGCATTCAGATATTTTTATACAAGATAAACATGATTTATACTCATTAACTCACATTCTCTCTCTCTTTCTCTCTCTCTTGCACGCACACGCACACGCACGCACACGCACACACACGCACACACACACGCACACACACACACACACACACACACACACACACACACACACACACACACACACACACACACACACACATACACACACACACAAATACACAGCTCTCGTAGCTACAAAATTCAGTCCCTGACCAAAATTGTAAGATATCAGCTTGAAATTCTAAACTTGTTTCAATTTTATTAATTTAAACATATTAAGAGTGCAGCAGTGACGTCAAGTGAACAGCACTCGGGAGATTTTCAGCATCTCTCACATTACTGTATATTTGAAATTCCTTTCGAGGAAAGATTAGGGAGTGTGTTGAGTGAACAACTCTTGGTCCGTGGGGAAGTTTCACCCTGTGTGGCAGCGAGTCATTTCTCACCAGTGTGTGTGTGTGTGTGTGTGTGTGTGTACTCACCTATTTGTGGTTGCAGGGGTCGAGTCTTAGCTCCTGGCCCCGCCTCTTCACCGGTTGCTACTGGGTCCTCTCTCTCCCCGCTCCATGAGCTTTATCAAACCTCGTCTTAAAACTATGTATGGTTCCTGCCTCCACTACATCACTTTCTAGGCTGTTCCACTGCCTGACAACTCTATGACTGAAGAAATACTTCTTAATATCTCTCTGACTCCTCTGTCTTCAACTTCCAATTGTGACCTCTTGTTTCTGTGTCCCCTCCCTGGAACATCCTGTCTTTGTCCACCTTGTCTATTCAGCGCAGTATTTTATATGTCGTTATCATGTCTCTCCTGACCCTCCTGTCCTCCAGTGTCGTCAGGCAGATTTCCGTTAACCTTTCTTCATAAGACGTTCCCCTTAGCTCTGGAACTAACCTTGTCGCAAACCTCTGCACTTTCTCTAGTTTCTTGACGTGCTTTATCAAGTGCGGGTTCCAAACAGGTGCTGCATACTCCAGTATGGGCCTGACGTACACGGTGTATAGTGTCTTGAACGATTCCTTATAAAGGTATCGGAACGCTGTTCTCAGGTTTGCCAGGCGCTCATATGCTGCAGCAGTTACCTGGTTGATGTGTGCTTCCGGAGACATGCTCGTTGTTATACTCACTCCAAGATCTTCCTCCTTGAGCGAGGTTTGCAGTCTTTGGCCACCTAGCCTATACTCTGTCTGCGGTCTTCTGTGCCCTTCCCCTATCTTCATAACTTTGCATTTGGCGGGATTAAATTCGAGAAGCCAGTTGCTGGACCAGGTGTCCAGTCTGTCCAGGTCTCTTTGTAGTCCTGCCCGGTCCTCATCTGATTTAATTCTCCTCATTAACTTCACATCATCTGCGAACAGGGACACTTCTGAGTCTAACCCTTCCATCATGTCGTTCCCTTATACCAAAAATAGCACTGGTCCTAGGACCGACCCCTGTGGGACCCCGCTCGTCACAGGTGCCCACTGTGATACATCATTACGTACCATGACTCCTCGTTGCCTCCCTGTCAGGTATTCTCTGATCCATTGCAGTGCCCTTCCTGTTATACGAGTCTGATCATCTAGCTTCTGCACTAATCTCTTGTGAGGAACTGTGTCAAAGGCCTTCTTGCAGTCCAAGAAGATGCAATCAACCCACCCCTCTCTCTCGTGTCTTACTTCTGTTACTTTATCATAAAACTCCAGAAGGTTTGTGACACAGGATTTTCCTTCCATGAATCCATGCTGGTTGGCTTTATACTCGTGTTTCGTTCCAGGTGCTCCACCACTCTCCTCCTGATAATCTTCTCCATAACTTTGCATACTATACACGTCAGTGACGCTGGTCTGTAGTTTAGTGCCTCTTTTCTGTCTCCTTTTTTAAAAATGGGAACTACATTTGCCGTCTTACATACCTAAGGTAGTTGCCCAGTTTCCAGGGACGTGTTGAAGATTGTGGTAAGTGGCACACACAACATATCCGCTCCCTCTCTAAGGAGCGTGTGTGTGTGTGTGTGTGTGTGTGTGTGTGTGTGTGTGTGTGTGTGTGTGTGTGTGTGTGTATACTCACCTAGATGAGGATGCAGGGGTCGAGTCCAAGCTCCTAGCCCCGCCTCTTCACTGGCCGCTACTAGGTCACTCTCCCTGAACCGTGAGCTTTATCATACCTCTGCTTAAAGCTATGTAAGGATTCTGCCTCCACTACATCGCTTCCCAAACTATTCCACTTCCTGACTACTCTGTGGCTGAAGAAATACTTCCTAACATCCCTGTGATTCATCTGTGTCTTCAACTTCCAACTGTGTCCCCTTGTTGCTGTGTCCCATCTCTGGAACATCCTGTCTTTGTCCACCTTGTCAATTCCTCTCAGTATTTTGTATGTCGTTATCATGTCCCCCCCTATCTCTCCTGTCCTCCAGTATCGTCAGGTTGATTTCCCTTAACCTCTCCTCGTAGGACATACCTCTTAGCTCTGGGACTAGTCTTGTTGCAAACTTTTGCACTTTCTCTAGTTTCTTTACGTGCTTGGCTAGGTGTGGGTTCCAAACTGGTGCCGCATACTCCAATATGGGCCTAACGTAGACGGTGTACAGGGTCCTGAACGATTCCTTATTAAGATGTCGGAATGCTGTTCTGAGGTTTGCTAGGCGCCCATATGCTGCAGCAGTTATTTGGTTGATGTGCACTTCAGGAGATGTGCCTGGTGTTATACTCACCCCAAGATTTTTTTCCTTGAGCGAGGTTTGTAGTCTCTGCGGTCTTCTTTGCCCTTCCCCAATCTTCATGACTTTGCACTTGGTGGGGTTGAACTCCAGGAGCCAATTGTGTATTTGTGTATGTGTGTATATGTGTGTATGTGTGTGTGTGTGTGTGTGTGTGTGTGTGTGTGTGTGTGTGTGTGTGTGTGTGTGTGTGTACTCGCGTATTTGTACTTATTTGTGGTTGCAGGGGTCGATTCACAGCTCCTGGCCCCGCCTCTTCGCTGGCCGCTACTAGTATGTGCGTGTGTGTGTGGACAGGGAAGACTGTTGTGAGCGAGCCTGTACATTATATATTCTAATGTTGTAATAAAGAAAAAAGGACAAAGTTTGTCCTCATCTACATACATAGTGTCTTGAAGAACATGGCCTTAAGCGACAAGTGGCTCTTCCTAACTTCCAGATGACATGAGTATGTTTAAGATATTTTAAATACTGAAATATGAAATAATATTATTATTATCGTTATTATTAGTATTATTATTACGAGTAAGCGCTCTACTCATAAATTTACATTCGATAAACAGGTTTCATGCAAAGAAGGGAAAAATAGCTACAGTTACCTGGATCAAAAGCCTTTATTAGCATCAAAGCAATCCACTTGAAGGTTAGATATTTAATAATTTTACATTTTGTGTGAAATTAACAAACCATCAGAAGACGTTTGTTGTTCTTTTGGCTCACCATTATTTTTATTGACGTTTGTTGAAATCATTGGAGAGGGAATCAAGAGGGTTAAAAATTCAAGACGAAAAAATGGTTCAAAACACCAGGAAAACACACAGCATCTACGTAACGTAAATGAGACACCCGACGTTGTCCCCGGAAACAAGAGGCAATCATTTCGGACGATAAAAAAAAAAGAAATATTTCCGTTTTCTGCCATCATGCCTCCCTGCTCAGCCGCCAGCCCTTCCCTGGGTGCCGGTGTTCCCGCATCAACGTCGCGTGTAGATGCAACTTACTAATCCAGGGATTCGACTGGGGTCCTGCCGACAGACTGGAGACAAGATAAATACTTCAGAACAAGCCTGTAGTAGGACTACGTTTCGCTCTGTGTAGTATACAAGCCATTCATGATAATATTCGCATTTTTATACTCCTGCTGAGGTAATGAGAAGACTGATATTTTTGCGATGGAAGAGACCAATTGTTATTTCTACATAAGAGGGATTTAGAGATTCAGTTGCCATATTATCATGATATTTGTGTGTGTCTACGAAATGTAACATGAATTCTGTTATTGATTTTTTTTTTTTTTTGGGGGGGGGGGCTTTGAATTTCTGATATATCACATAGTTTTTTTTTTTTTGAAATATGAAACCCCCCGAAAAAGAAAAAAATGTATGAAAATTATGATTTTTCTACCGAAAACATTTTTGTTTTTCTCATATTCTTGGCAAAGTTGAGGCAAGAATCTCTGTGTTGTTGTGCTGCCCAAACATTCATCTCCTTCGGGCAAGCAAACAAAAGGAAAGGGTTGTTTTTCTCCCGTAGAATTTACCCAGCAAGTTGGAAAAGAAAACGATGAACCCGAGCTAACATTTATCGTCGTATAAATTATAATGAGCTTTGATATATGAATTAATGTGCTGTGATATGCGACTTAGAGTACTGTGTTGTGCAAGTTAAGGCTACGTGATGTATGATTAAGGGTCCATGATATGTGGATTAAGACTGTGATGTATTATTATGGCGTTGTGATGCATGATTAAGGCGCTCTGATGTACGATTATCGCCAACACTTGAGGTACCCAACACAAATATTCCTGACTTCAGTACTCCCAGGAAACTATCCCTTCGGATCTTACTTCTGAATTAAACTGTTTTTTTAAGGATAATCAAACCATACCCCCGGCCGGGATTGAACCCGCGGTCATAGAGTCTCAAAACTCCAGCCCGTCGCGTTAGCCACTAGACCAGCTAGCCACAATAAGATTCATCCAACTAGGTATATTTCTACACCATAGGAAGGTTAGCACAGGCTAGCGTGGCCGCTAGCTGGAGATTCGTCTGTAAAAACTTGCATTTGTGGTCACAGAGGTGCCTGTGCTAACCTTCCTATGGTGTAGAAATATACCTAGTTGGATGAATCTTATTGTGGCTAGCTGGTCTAGTGGCTAACGCGACGGGCTGGAGTTTTGAGACTCTATGACCGCGGGTTCAATCCCGGCCGGGGGTATGGTTTGTTTGCAATCGTGTCATTACGATTTCTTAAGTCATTTTAAGGATAATTTTCAGAGGTTATTTCTGTGAATTTTACAGATGCTGATTTTTACATACTTGCTTCAAAAAAAATAAATAAATAAATAAAAAGGGCATTCATATCACGATAACAGTTATGCTTTGTTTTATTTTACGTCAGGGTGTCCCGTATATTAGTATGTCCCATATACTAGTTTGTCATGAAGTCTGGCACCATAGGGTCATAAGATAGGACGCCACGGGCCTGTGAAGAACTGCGTTACTCAGTCAGTTTACGAGCCATGCAGAGCACGGGGAATAGAAACCGATCAGGTTTGATCCAAGAAAAGGGATAATAGCAATTAATCTTTTTAATCAAGGGCCCTTCACTCGCATCAAGGCACCACCTCTCCACTTCCCAAGAAGAGCAATAAAGTCTTGAAAAAACGCCAGCTATGCTGGAACGATACCTTTGAAGCTCCCGTAGCTAATGAACCTGTGATGGAATGCTTGACGATACCGTTACTGCATTAATGAAGTCTCTCAGCTCAGGCTAACTGTGTTAGCCTGAAACATTGCTACTAACTTTTGTTCCTATAATGTGACTTTCATATATAATAGGATAGCAGCACAGTGCTGATGTGTCAAATTTTATCAAATAATTTTGAAGCTACAGCAAAACAATAATTGCGACCGTCATCGAAGACCTAGGATGCAAATCAAGTCAATGTAGTCTCGACGTTCATATTTTAGTGACGCTGACACTGTTGTATGTGCTCAGGTGGATGACATGAGTAACACAGGAGCTGCAAGTTAAGGTTCTATCAGTGTTCTGTAGCATTATAGTAGAGAGATTTTTATTAGTAAGATGAATCCTTCTGCCTAAAACTGACGAATTTGGTGGCAGGATGATAAGTGTGAGGAAGATGCAGCGTGACGACGAAGATACTGAGGAGGAAGAAGAGGAAGATACGAGTGAGAAGGAAAAAAAAATGTATAAAGTGGAAGATATGAATGAGGAGGAGGCGAGTAATTTGGATGAGAGGGAAAGGGGTAGAAATGGAGGAGCTGAATGAGGAGGGAGATTTGGATGAAGAGCAGTTAGCAACAGGGAAAGGGAAGATTAGTATGTGAATGTTCATAGGGCCGTGCGTTAGTTGACACTGGTGTTTGTTTATGGGTGTTGTGTAGGGAATGAACTATTACTCTTGCTACTAACTGTCACTGTCACTGACACTGTCTTGATCTTTATCCATGTCTTTAGATAAGCTACCCCCTCTTTACAGTCCCATTTTCTCTCCCCCTCCCTTTTTTTTCGCAGGGTATGACAAGGTTAGGTTAAGGATCCCTAACTTTATTGAAAAACTATTTACAAGTTAAGGATTCCTGACTTTATTGAAAAGCTAATAGCTGTTATTAAGTCCCTCTCCCTCTCTCTCTCTCCCTCTCTCTCTCTCCCTCTCTCTCTCCCTCCCTCTCTCTCTATTACCCTCTCCCTCCCTCTGAGTAAAAAACAGCTTTTATTCAAACTTTGCCGATAAAGCGACGATATTGACGATAAATTTTTATACTGTATAATGAGTGTTCCTTTTCGAAGTCTCTCTTTCAGTATAAAGATTTTTGTTCACTCATTTCCGAAGAATTTGGAAATGATTTATCTTATTAATTCGACTGAGATGGCATCTCCTGCTTATCAGCTGAATGTCCTAGGCAAAGCTATGGAAAAGTTATCAAACGCTACTTTTTGTTACGGCTCATTTCAAAATCCAGGTCTGAGGTATAAAAACCCACAAGAGTCGGCTAAACTCCAGGAACCTATTTGCTGCGCAGTAAACAGAGGCAACAGATATTGAGTTACTTTCTCCATATCATAACTCGCCCGTTGTAAATGCATCAGATGTCATGTCAAAACGATGACACGTGTTTTTTTCCCCCTTGCATCAAAATGGGCATTTTTTTTATTAGCATTGATGCTGGTAAAGTCAGTCGTAAGGTTGTTAGTTTATTAACCTCATGAACTTATCTGAATAGATCATTGTGGCAGAATGACCCATTCAGTGGTGCCGACTTTATGAGAGGATGTCGCAAGACTATGTATCTAAAGACACGTGATTATCTTTGGCTTCATAAAAAGCTATAGAAGCACATTAGGTTAGTTATGATTCGTCAGGAAACAGAGCAATCGTTTCCTCACGCGGGTCTTGGTCATATAATGGCTCGCCAACTGTGACTCAGACCTGGTCACCCACAGTAGGAAATCTGGCAACGAAAAGCAGAATACATTAAGTAGCAATGTAATAAGTTGGATTAAATGACCACCGGACACCACCTTTCTTTTCCAAATATACTATTAAATACTATAATATTCAGCACACTAGCCCCTTGGCCTCACCTTCCTTGTCTTCTCACCTCTCATGACCTGACCTCAGCTGTCTACTTATCTCTCATGACCTGATCTTAGCTGTCTACTTCTCTCTCCTGTCCTGACCCTAGTTAAATTCCTATCTACTCTTTCATCGCCTTACTTTCTCGTGAGAGCACCCGTCAATCACATCAGAAAAGTTATTTCGTCAAAAGAACAACTGTCAATCAAGAAATCATCTGCAAAACATGCCACACCTGTCAATCAAGACATCAGCAGACAGCTCTACTGTGTGAACACCTGTCAATCAAAACCGTCAGAGAGCAACTCCATCGTGAGGCAAGCTGTCATAGACAGTCCAGACAGCGACGTCTAAGCAATCACGCACAGGGTGCATCTTCTGTGAAACTAATGAATCTTAAGCTCCAGGACCTCTAATCCTGGAAGGGCCCCAAAAGCGACTGCTTGAAAATTTGGGGTCTACTGTATGAGGAGGGGTTGTGAAGGGGCCCCCATAACATCCCAAACTTCAAGGCCCTAAAAATGTAGGACCACCACAAAATAATACCCATTATCATAACCTCACTAATCAGAACCCCACCAATCAGACACCAACCAAAGCCTCCGAATCAGATCCCATTCAGAATCCCGCCAATCGCAGCACTAACCACAATTTACCAATGGGACTCCCAACAACCAAAATTTACCAATCAGAATGCCACCAACTAAACCCCAAATAGAGCTCTAGCAATCAGAGCCACACCAATCCAGTCCCCACTAATCAGAACCCTACCAATCAGAGTTCTACCACCTTCCCATCCAAAAATCTCCCTAATCAAATCAACTTCACCAGCCAAATAGAAACTACCGTCAAAATCAACGGTAGGAGAAAGTCAGAGAGAGGGAGAGAGGTAGAGAGAGAAACAATCCTCTTATACTGAGGGTTAAGTGTTATGAATGATATCCGTCATCTGGCCTCTGCTGATTGCACATTCTAGACAGCGGCCTCCATCCTCGGTGCCTATATATCACCCCTCCCTCCTCGCCCCCACCCCACACACACGAACGCACGCACGCACGCACGCACACAAATCATTCTCAGAATCAATGGAATGGCCATACTGCATCTTCCTTTATTACCAGGAGACCTTTGACACAATTCTTCACGAGAGGATGACACACAAACTTGACATGCAGGTAGAGATACCAGGAAAAAAAAAAAAACTTGCATAAATTACATTCTTGAAGGACAAGACCAAAAGTCACTTTGATGAAGCATCATCTATCTAGGGAAGAACCCCTAGTGTTGTGTTTTAGGATTCTTACTGTTCTGTTCTCCACTTTAGAATCCCGAGTGATCAATTCGTTCAATAATACAAAAGCAATTTAGGATGCAAAAAGAGGCCGATTACAAGGACTTCAGAAAGACTTTGTGTGAAGGAACAATCAAGATCATGCTTACATGAAATCAGTCAAATCGAAGGTAAAATATCGAGGGAAAGGAGACCAGAAACGACATATAACATGTAAGGGAAATAGAATAAGAGTGTCGTCGAGAATAAATAAACTTCCTGGTGAGTGAAACGTTTTCTTAATAAACATGCCTTAAACTGTACGAGTATATTATGCCTTGTTTACAGAGTGCGTCAAATGCAGGTCTAGAAAACATAACAGGTGCCTTTAGGAACATGAATAATTACTCATAGTGCTATACACCACAAATACAAGAACAGTCCTCGAGTATGCAGTATCACTGTGGAATCCACTCCTAACCAAGTTCATACAGAAACTCAGGAAGACCGGAAAGTATCTATTTCGAAACGTCGTGAAACACAGATTCTCCTCTGCCGAAGAGTGTAGTTAAGGTGCCAATACTAATCAGCCCTTACAGCATGATGTGCAGTTTCATCCCCGCTCTTACAACACCGTGAATAACTGCTTTAAACGCTTCCCTATATTTCTATTGAATGTTGCAACAGCGTGAACAGTGAATCAGACGGCTGCAATGCTGTAACAACGTGAATACTGTAAACGCTTCTCTACATTCTGTTGCAACGACGTGAATAGAGGATCAGACGCTTCCCTGCAATGCTGTTACCTGCTGCAACACGAAAAACAAAGGCTTCCTTGCAATACCGATACCTGTTGTAATAGCGTGAATAACAACAGACGCTACCGTCAATTCTAGTATTTTTTGCAACACTGTTGAAGCCATTCAACACTTCACTGTAAACCATTCTTGTGTCATACACGGCGCACAGATCTTTCTTGACGCCCGTAAAGAGCTCTTGATTCATGGAATTGTGGCCAACCCTCGCCTTCCTCGGATCGAATCTGATTACCTCTCATTCCCTAGGCGCTGATCCCTTTCCTGTTGCGCACTTCCTGCGTGCTGTAAAGTGTGCGGAGGTCAGGTCCTGCGTGCTATGTAGCGTGCGTAGGTCAGGTCCTGCGTGGTATGTAGCGTGCGGAGGTCAGGTCCTGCGTGGTACTTAGCGTGCGGAGGTCAGGTCTTGCGTGTTATGTGGCGTGTGTAGGTCAGGTCCTGCGTGCTATGTTACGTGCGTAGGTCAGGTCCTGCGTGTTATGTGGCGTGTGTAGGTCAGGTCCTGCGTGTTATGTGGCGTGCGTAGGTCATGTCCTGCGGCGTGCATAAGTCAGGTCCTGCGTGCTATGTAGCGTGCGTAGGTCAGGTCCTGCGTGCTAGCTAGCGTGCGGAGGTCAGGTCCTGCGTGGTATGTGGCGTGCGTAGGTCAGGTCCTGCGTGTTATGTGGGGTGCGTAGGTCAGGTCCTGCGTCAGATAATACGGCACAGTTGGCAACTAATGTTCCATTTTACTAAGGCAACGTTTTGCTCTCCAGAAGCTTTGCCAAGCCGATTTATTGCCTTGACAAAGCTTCTAATATATTGTCGGTAATCCTACCAACATTATTACAGTTCGTGTGTGCGGAGGTCAGGTCCTGCGAGTAATGTAGCGTGCGTAAGTCAGGTCCTGCGTGCTAGGCAGTGTGCGGACGTCAGGTCCTGCGTGCTATGTAGCGTGCGTAGGTCAGGTCCTGCGTGGTAGGTAGCGTGCGGAGGTCAGGTCTTGCGTGTTATGTGGCGTGTGTAGGTCAGGTCCTGCGTGCTATGTTACGTGCGTAGGTCAGGTCCTGCGTGTTATGTGGCTTGCGTAGGTCAGGTCCTGCGTGCTGTGTAGCGTGAGTAGGTCAGTTCCTGCGTGTTGTGTAGAGTAGGTAGGTCAGTTCCTGCGTGCTGTGTAGCGTAAATGTTAGTTCCTGCGTGCTGTGGGGCATGCGTAGGTCAGGTCCTGCGTGCTTTAGAGTGCTTAGATCAGATCCTGCGTGCGTAGGAAGCCAGTCAGACGAGATAATTTAGGACGTAATATCCTGCCGGGGAGGCTGTGGAAAGTGCATTCAGGCACCGAGGATGTCCAGCCAAGCAGGGAGGCCTTTGGTGGAGTGGGATATGGAGTGGTGTGTGAGGGGGGGGGTGGAGTGAGGGGAGTGGATTTGAGTTGTGAAGTGGATGCAGTGGAATAGGGTAAGTGGCGTGAAGGCGTGTGATATGAGAGGTGTGCAGTGACAGGCGTCTGGAGTGGAGTATGGATGTGTGGAGGGAAAGTGTGTGAAAGTGAACAGGTGCGTTGAGTGGGAGTGTGTAGAGTGGAAGTGTGTAGAGGTTCGTGAAGTGTGAGGAGGGTGGAGTGGGAAGAAGGTGGAGTGGGTGGTGGATAGAATGGGAGAGGGTGGAGTCGGGGTGGTATGGGAGGGTAGTGGAGTGGGGATGGAGTAAGAGGTAGAGTGGGAGGGTTTGGAGTAGGAGGGTATGAAGTACGAGGGTATGGAGTAGGAGGGTGTGGAGTAGGATGGGGTCTAGTAGGAGGGTGTGGAGTGGGAGGGAGTAGAGTGAGAGGGGAAGAAGAGTCAGCGCCACAACAATCCAATTACAAAGGTGTAAAACTTGGTCTCTTAACCTCCTCTGTTTCGCTTCCAAAAACCTTCATGAAACCTGACAGACATTACCCACTTTTTTGTGAACGTGTTATCATACGATTTTTAAGATGCTTAGTTTTACCACGTATATTTTGCAGACGCATTAAAACGAGAGAGAAAAAGTGAATATTTTATTTGGTTTTACACCGAGAAAATGTAATTTAACCTGACGTAATCGATTCTGTTCGAGAAATAAATTCGGTTTTCTCTTTTTCCAGGTTTTAAAAGTTTGACGTTTAAGGAACCGAAGTGATAAAAACCCCAATCCACTTAGCCAGCAACTCTCCTCTAAAGAACGAAATTGAAATAATAGGTCAATTAAACGTGAGGCCAATAACACTAATGGTTTGGTTGATTTCTTAAAGTTAAGAGCCTATCGATAACACGAGGGTAATTAAGAATGCATGTAACTTACACACCACAAGTCAAGAATACTTTAATCACTGAAACAGAAATTAAATTCACAGCATATATACACGGAGAGAGAGACACTTCTCGGTGTGTAACCTTAGGCGCACTGCTTAGGTCGTTGTGCCTGTGTGTGATGTACCCTATTTTTCATGACTTTTTATATGAAGTTGAAATACCAACAAATCTCTAGTGTGATTTAATATATATATATATATATATATATATATATATATATATATATATATATATGCAAAACGCATATATACATACATATATATACATATATACATACATATATATTCTTTCTTTCTTTCAACACACCGGCCGTATCCCACCGAGGCGGGGTGGCCCAAAAGGAAAAACGAAAGTTTCTCCTTTTACATTTAGTAATATATACAGGAGAAGAGGTTACTAGCCCCTTGCTCCCGGCATTTTAGTTGCCTCTTACAACACGCATGGCTTACGGAGGAAGAATTCTGTTCCACTTCCCCATGGAGATAAGAGGAAATAAACAAGAATAAGAACTAGAAAGAAAATAGAAGAAAACCCAGAGGGGCGCGTATACACGCGCCTGCACATGTATGCGTAGTGCGACCCAAGTGCAAGCAGAAGCAGCAAGACGCACCTGAAATCTTGCATGTTCATGAGACAGAAAAAAGGACACCAGCAATCCCACCATCATGCAAAACAATTACAGGCTTTCGCTTTACACTCACTTGGCAGGACGGTAGTACCTCCCTGGGCGGTTGCTGTCTACCATATATATATATATATATATATATATATATATATATATATATATATATATATATATATATATGCAAAACGCATATATATATATATATATATATATATATATATATATATATATATATATATATATATATATATATATATATATACATATATATATATATATATATATATACATATATATATATATATATACATATATATATTATTGTGTGTATGTGTGTGTATGTGTATGTGTGTTTGTGTGTATGTGTGTGTGTGTGTGTGTGTGTGTGAATACAGTATAATCTTTGTTTCATATATAAAACGCATCTCTGAATGTGATAAGGGAAGAGCGGAAAAGAGAGGCAGGGGAAGATACATGCCATGGGACCAATTATAACCTTCGAACAAGATGGGACTGTTGGTAGATATCATTTACATGCTTACAGGTAGACAATAAACGTCTGCATCATACTCCAGTCCTAGCAGGGATAACAAAAAAACATTTATTCGAGGTGCAAAAAAGGGTATAAAACTTGACAGAAAATTCTCTTAGTGACATTTGACTTTGCATGTTGCCTGCTAGATTCTTCTTATCTGAAGAACATAACCTAACCTGCTTCTCGAGTCAGTATTCTTAGGCTAAAAAGCGACTTACGAAGATAAGTCAACTTGCATATAGATTTTATTTTCTAAGCCGAATATAATAGCAATTGGTAATTATTTTATATCCACGAAATTGTTGTATACTGCATCATTTGCATACGAGTTTAACTTTGTTACTTTGTTCATAATTTCCCTGCATATGTTAAATACATTTAAAAACGATCATTAATGGTTTAGAAGCTTGAAGTATTGAAATCTTTCATTTAATGATGGAAATGGTTTACAAAACTGACAGGTTGAAGAATTAGACACTTTTGAAACGTTTGGGAATCTTTATTGTGGAAACGTTTCGCCAACAGGTGGCTTCCCCAGTCCGGTACAGAGATGCATGGTGGATGTTGGGGAGTTTTAGGTAATCAGTCCCTCAGTCTGGAGTCGAAGTGTTCAATCCATTAATCAAGACTGATGGACTGAACACATCGACTCCAGGCTGAGGGATTGACTTCCTCAAACTGCTTTTCATCTTCCATTTTTCACTTAATGTTCGTTAAAGATACTCCTATATAATATACAAAATTGTATCCTTTCTTACAATCAAGTTTTGGAAGCATCGAGGGG
>NW_027197039.1:0-10000 GCF_038502225.1 Cherax quadricarinatus | reverse complement strand
ACAGGCTGCAGCTTCAAACGCACTAGCAAGAGCAGCAACATCAACAGCCCCAACAGAAGCCTCACCACCACCACCACCATCACCACCACCAGCACCACCAGCAACAGCAGCACAGATTTGGAGGCAATAATTCAGGTTTACTGAAAGTGGCAATCCGCGTCGTAATCCCCAACATAGAGTGTATCCAATAACTGGGAGGGAGGGTTGCCGGGTCTCTGCTGTGAATGGCCACTGCTTCCAGCTATACACGGCAGCACACACACTAATAGGGAATACAGAAGTTTGAATCTTATATAAAATATGGATATACCGCACTGAGATGTGCTTCTTTTTACTTACAGTAAAGCCCGAAACCCTGTGTGGTATTTCAAGAGAATAATTGGTGGTAACATAATTAATCGGATTTACCAAGCGCTTTGACCTACAAGGTCATTCATCGCTTACTTTAATATAAAACTAAACATAATCATACACACTAACCCTCGCAAGGCAAAGCTATATATTACAAAGCTATAAGAACCATTCAAACTAACAAGCACACAACACACTAATTACTAGTACACAAAAATAAAATAACCCGCATCACTGGAAGAACTTATCTAATTGGAAGCGTTGAGAGACTTCAACGAAAATTTCCCTGAAGTACGGGTAGTTACCCTGGTAGTTACAAGTCCTGACGAAAGTGAAATAGGAAATATGAATCATTGTATGTATAACGATTATTGTTACATTCATTGGGTGAGAGGGGAGAGGGTAAATTCGTAAGGGTTATGCATCTCCTGGGGAAATGGGCTCGATGTAAGAGGTCAGATTCATTTCACTTGATCAAGAGTCCCACACCGGCGTCATGGAACCCTCCTTTGAGAATCATCGTATAAAAGCGTAAGGATGTGTATATAACCCAGTTCCTAATATACAAGAGATTTCTGGGCACTGAAGACAGAACAATCAAAGACACACTAACAAAATATACTGTCATAATATAATTAAAGATTAAGAATCGAACTAAATGTGAAGTAGGAAGGAATCAATGAGGGAGGAATGAAGGCCTGAGCTTGCTATCACCTGCAGCTCATAAGACTGCCATCCCCACGAGCCCCTTTGGGGCGGGGCAGATGGCAGACCAGAGGCCTAGCTTCTCCCTACGAGCCCCGTGAGGGCGGGGACTGTGGCTAGGCCTGGGGACACTTGGTCCCAAAGATGAGGGGGTACTTGTACCTCCTCCCATGGGAGACTTAGGTCTCGAGATGCTCCCCAGATAGGGAGCCAAGGCCGGGTCACCAGTATTTGGAAAAGACCCGGGCCGGGAGAGCACCGGCGAACAAGAAAAAAAAAAGAATCAATGAAGTTTTAAATTTACACAGAACTGAGATTTTCTTACATTGTTGAAGTTGAAGGCTACTATTTTATTTTATCCAAAATCAGCTTTTCACACCGTTGAAGTTAAAGGCTACTATTGTATCCAACATCAGCTTATTTCAAAGTACAGATTTTATGGAGTGTGCTACCACTCCCCATGATGCTAATCAAACCAGTTACCTAATATGCAGGCACCTATTTACTGCTAGGTAAACAGGGAAACATGAATGAGGAAACATGACCATATTTCCTAACTAGCACCGGTTCGAACCCTGAGTCCGGATATATACAACATGAGGTGTCTGTCTCAGTGTGTATATATGCTAAAAGTTTACTTTAATCCCTACTTTTAAGAAAAATATATTCTTGACTCTTGGTGAATAAATGATATGCAACTTTAATGACCCTAATGTAGTCCATATTTTTTTTTTAACTTTTAACCAACTAACCAGCCAATCCAGGTCAATCTGTGATCCGAGGTTGAAACTTTTCCGGTAAAGGTTTCTATCTCGACCGAAAATATTTGCACAACTATCCTACTGTTGAATGTTAGTATGCATAGTTACATTATATAGAATAAAACAAAATATTTTATATTAACCAACTCATTGATGGACTTTTGCAATTAAAGCTAGTTGGAATCAACATTATGTCAACAGAGGTAATTGATACGATTCTCGTATGCTTAATAGGATTTTTCGTTATGGAACCCCTCTCATAAAAATTATACACATCAAACGAGTTTCAAAAAATAACAATTATGTCAGACGATATTAGTAACTGCAATTAATATCTGGCCATACCATCATCACTAAATTACGATTCAGAACATAATTACATAAATAATGTCTTCGTTTCTAAAGATTTTATTAACATAGGAATTACTGTACTCAGCCAAATTGCGTCAATAAGCATCTTTGTTTTTTATTACGTTTCTTGATAAATAATACAAATAGCTAATACGTACGTACATACGATGAGATTTCACAGTAATTCTAAGAAATACATTTTAAGTCTCCAAATAGAGTCCTCATTATTCTTAAGACGAATACAAAACACACAACCTCAGTTAAAAGTTGAATTATACAAAATAACTAAATTGGTTTCCTTGGTCTAGAATTGAGTTTGTTTTAAACAAGCATACATACATCCATGAATGGATGCATATATACATGCATGCATACACTTAATACAGAAAACTTATTTACACGATAACATTGGTGTGTGCCCTCATGCAAAGCCAGTGCTGTGTGCTGTGAAAATTCGCGTATTCAGTCATACAGAAGCATTTTCATGCATACCAATGCAATTGAGCCACAGTATGTCAGGTCATGGGTAGGGCTTAAAATTCATTCATATTAGCTCCATTGTCGGGAAAAAATGAGAAGCAGAGGAGCTAAAACAGAGATCTAATCTTTTTCTCCACTTAGTAGGATGTGAGTAGGATAATTAAAAGGTGCGATGTGAGTAGCCTTTTACGTGGAATCTGATTGCTCTTTACTCCATATATTTAAGTTAATGGCCTCTGAAGCGCTTGAGTGTTTGAATTATGCATTGCTTTGATTAATGTAATGGTAATGATTGTGATAGAGTGTTAATAGGAAAGGGGGATGATGATGATGGGGTAGTGATAGGTTAATGAAGGGGGGTGATGGACGGTTGGTGTAGAGGTGGTAATGTGACAGTGGACGAGTAGTGATGGATTTGGTGGGGGTAGAGGTGGTGGTGGTGAGGGAGGTTTGTTGATGGGTTGGTGATGAACTGGTGAAGCTGGTTTGGCAGTGTTGGTTAACGGGAACGGCGGTGAT
The DNA here is from genome assembly GCF_038502225.1 of Cherax quadricarinatus. NCBI lineage: Eukaryota > Metazoa > Arthropoda > Malacostraca > Decapoda > Parastacidae > Cherax > Cherax quadricarinatus. The sequence continues at coordinate 6,833 of NW_027197039.1, read as the reverse complement.
TGTATGGTGGTGATGTAGTAATAGTAGTGGTGGTGGTGAGGGTAATGATGGAGACTCGTGCAATTTCCCCCCAGTAACAATGTCATCAGGAAAATATGAACTGTTATAGCCATCACTGTCCGACACTTCACCACCTAAGACAACTCAATAACATTCCAGCATGCATTTCTTGGATTGAACGATGGCCACAGTCAACAGGTGGAGAAAAAGACTGTCCGTAGTGTCTGGATCAAGTCCAGCCCTGCGCGAAACATCGTAATGTTTCGCTTGAAACGTCTTTCTCGGCAGTCACTTCCTCACAGCATCACACATCTCATTCCTCCTAAATATAAGAAAATGTGCATGTAAAAATGTAATTAAAACACATGTAAAACTATAGGAAAATGTATGTAAAATGTAAATAAAGTATATGTTAATAAAGTAAAAATAGCTATGATGTCAATAGTATTGTTCGTAAAGTAGAGCAATCGTTCTTGACAACAGTGGCAAGTTGAGGTCTGGTGGTTTATTCCATGCAGGTTGGTGGTGCTTGTGGCATGCTCTCTGGGTTGGTGGTGCTTGTGGCATGCTCTCTGGGTTGGTGGTGCTTGTGGCATGCTCTCTGGGTTGGTGGTGCTTGTGGTATGCTCTCTGGGTTGGTGGTGCTTGTGGCATGCTCTATGGGTTGGTGGTGTTTGTGGCATGCTCTATGGGTTGGTGGTGTTTGCGGTATGCTCTCTGGGTTGGTGGTGCTTGTGGTATGCTCTCTGGGTTGGTGGTGCTTGTGGCATGCTCTCTGGGTTGGTGGTGTTTGTGGCATGCTCTCTTGGTTGGTGGCGTTTGTGGCATGCTCTCTGGGTTGGTGGTGTTTGTGGCATGCTCTCTGGGTTGGTGGTGTTTGTGGCATGCTCTCTTGGTTGGTGGCGTTTGTGGCATGCTCTCTGGGTTGGTGGTGTTTGTGGTATGCTCTCTGGGTTGGTGGTGCTTGTGGCATGCTCTATGGGTTGGTGGTGTTTGTGGTATGCTCTCTGTGTTGATGGTGCCTTTGTTTAGCTACTGGGGTTAGTGGGACATGCGTTAACTTTTGCGGGTTACTGACGCCTGTGTTAAACTTCTTTTAGGTTCCCGCTGACTTCAGACTTTAGTCACTGGAATCCATCTCGTGGGTTCCAGTTACATTTGAACTCCAGTCGCTCGGTCCCCTTTTAATTTTTCTGCATTCATACTAGAAAATAAATGATACAGCTCAAGAGTTCATGGCTGTTGTTAATAATATTCTCCTTTCGCTGTACCAATGATTACTTCGCACCCTCTTTACATTTTATAAGAGAATGTGTGTGTATGCCGACACATGAAAATCCAAAATACAAACAATACAGCAGTACAAGAGTTTGTGTGTATGTACTCACTGATTTATGTTACGGTGAATGGGAGTTATATCCACTAAATCGAATTTACAAATGTACCTTTTGTTAATTAGTGAAACATGTTATATAGATCAGAGTAGCCTAGATGACTACTGTTACTATTGATAGGTCCCCTTAATCTGCCTCCTCCTCCTCCTACTCCTACTCTACATCCTCTTGTGTGGTATTTCCTGTTATCATATATTTCATTGCGAAAAGGTCGCGGTACTATCAACAATCAAAATTCACTACATAAAAAAAATCTATACTAATAATACTAATCTGTATATAAGAGTGGATAATGAGGACGAGAATAAAGATGATAAAAGGCGTGAATGATGATTAGGAATAAGAGAAAAAGTTGGAATATTGCTCCTAAGCCTCGGATTAATCAGACTTAGTCTGGTGCAGGAGCGAGTCGCCCAATTACTATTTTTTCTGCCTGACACCAGCTTGCTATTACGCGTCGCGCTCGTTTTTTTTTTTCTGCGTTACCTAGAATTTTATAATGCATTGATATTCGGAATCTGGGATAAATTAAATAAGATTAGAATTCATATGCAATAATACACTCACGTCCACAGGATTAACATTTACACGTCCAGAGGATTAACATTAGATTAACACACGCACACACTCGCTAGCACGCGTACACTTAATTAACACTTGCGTATATGTAGGAAAAAATCGCTCAAACATTTACAGAACTAGCACCCACATTTGTGCAAAATTAACACTGACGCGTAAACAGTATTAATACCAATACGTACACAGGATTAACACTATTGCGTATACAAAATTAACACTGCCGCAAACACAGAATCAACACTCGTGTTAATCATATTAACACAATGTTTAGAAACATACTAGACAAAATAAGCTAATAGAAGAATTTTAAATATATATATATGTAGGGATGAAATAATCCATTTTCATATACACTTTGATGAGTTGCCAATTTTATAACTACAACCTGCTGGAGAAACTTTTACGTAGGTAATGAGCAAAAAGTTTGAATCAGTCTTCGAACATCTTAAATAAGAGTTTTTCATTAAAAATATTGATTTAACTCCCGTGTTTATGTACATGTATGACCTATTGGGCAAAAAAATATATGCGAAAACTTGCTCATTGGCGTGTACACTGATACGATAACAGTGGAGATCTGACTCCATGTAAACCCAGACTCTTCCACTTTCCTGTACTGCTGAAGGACTCAGTTTTTCTTTCAGTACTGTTTTGCTCCTTGTGGGTTTCTTCAATTCACTGACAAGTGTTCACTACACTTAGAGGCTTCATCGCACATCAATAAATTTAAATTCAAATTTGTATTACCACAGGTAAAGTATTCCCTGTATTTATGTATGCCTTTATATTAATACACATAAGAAATATTTACACGTACACTTACATTAACATATATTAGTGCATTGATAACATATACAAGCATAAATAACCCGAGATGTGTATATTTCTCTGTGTGTATACACTGAGATTCTGCTTTAATTCTTGTATTTTTCACTGGTGGTGAGCAGGTTACACGCAGCCATAATGACTCTTGTGTAGTCGATAGGCTTTAATGCAGTGATGTGGTTCGTCGGGATTGTCCTGGCCCTGGTCTTTTCCAGTTGATAACCCAGCACAGGATTTAATGGAGATCAGCTAACCATAGGGCGCTTCCAGCAATTTGGAAGATGGTGACAAAAAAGGCACAGGTTCGAGACGTGTCTGGTTAAACTCCGAGGGTCAGGTACAACCTGGGATTGTTGACCACTAAAGATTTACGAATTTATGAGGCGGTGTGGTGAGAGTCGAAAAATTAATCAAGCTATTCACTCTATCTAAATGTGTGAGAGAGAGAGAGAGAGAGAGAGAGAGAGAGAGAGAGAGAGAGAGAGAGAGAGAGAGAGAGAGAGAGAGAGAGAGAGAGAGAGAGAGAGAGAGAGAGAGAGAGAGACAGACAGACAGACAGACAGACAGACAGACAGACACAGACAGAGACCTAGACAAGATACCGAGACAGAGAACCTATATATAAAATTAAGCCACACGGGCGCAAAGATGAAACATAAATACCAAATATTAATAAGAAATTTATTCTGCGATGTCAAGGGAACGAATTATGTGAATCGAAGAAACTCCAAATGTGTTAAAATGGAGCACTATGTTACGTTTATGGCGCAGTAGCAAGGAATTTTTTTTTTAATATTCTGCAGTAACATTACACGTTTGAGAGCAATCATTGTTTAGAGACAACTTGCACTCTGTGTGTTAAATATAATCTTTCTTAAGAAAAACACTTACCATCGACTTCACTGTCTACGCAATTAAAATTTATATAAGTGCATTAGGATAATATCCCTTAATATGAAGAACACAGGAATACACACACACACACACACGTGTGTGTGTGTGTGTGTGTGTGTGTGTGTGTGTGTGTGTGTCGATGTGGATCTTATTATAGTCTCTAGGCTTGTTCAATCAATCTCTAGCTCCTGGAAAGTCTTTTCTAAATCCAGGAACCCAATTCTGAGAACTTAAAAGTCGACATAAAACCTCTCGAAATATCTAGGCGTCTGAAGGCTGTCTAAAAAAATTACATTCGGCATATTCAGTAATGTTTGTGTCCAGCACACAAACTTTAAACCTGAATCTACAGGTGGCGCTTCGTGCCTTCTCTGCAACTTCATGGTTTAATTCCAAGAGTCAACATCGCGTGAAGGGACCAATTTACTGGCCCGGTGATCTATATCTTGAAGCCGGGGTGAGATCTTGTTCGTCGTGTTCGAAGACTTGAGGGAAGAAAGGGGAAATAGATCTAAATCGCTGGTTTAAAGCCTATTGCATACACGAGGGGTTATTAATACTCCACGCCACCTGTACACCACCAGCCAAGGATTCTTAACTTCGTAAAATAAGGAATATAAATTCTCAGCACATATACAGTACTTTCAACATACATACACGCCTTATATTCCTTTCCACTATTTTCCTTCCTTTCATAACTCTTCCTTTACTTTTCCATTTCATAACTTTTCTCCTCTTTCCTTCATATCTTGAATTTCTTATTTCCCATCTACTCTACAATCCTTTCTTATATTTCTCTTCATTCTTCCATCCGTCTCTGTCGCTTCCTCTCCTCCTCCATTTCCCCTCTTTTTCTCCTTCCTTTTCCCTCTCTACCTCCTTATTACTTGTTCACTACCTCTCTCTCTTCCTCCCTCTCTCCTCCCAGAAAAAAAAACATTAGTATATCGCTAACATGTGTCACCATTGCTGTCACGAGTCCTGACACTGACAGCGTCACACATCACCAATACTGGCCAAACAAAAATCAAAAGATCGCAACAGTAATTGAAGGTTACCTAAAAAAATTGAAAGTTACCTACGAAAATCGAAGGATTCCAACAAAAGTTAATGGTTGCCTACAAAAATAATTTTCTTTTTTACAAAAATCCATAGAAGCCTATAAACTTGAAGGTTAAAGATCAGTGGTTTCCTACAAAAATCGTAGGTTTTTCTGCAAAAAATCGAAAGTTTTTCTACAAAAAAAAAATATCGAAGATTTCCTACAAAAAAAAAACCCGAAGGTTTCCTACAAAAAAAAAAAACCGAAGGTTTCCTACAAAAAAAAACAAAGGTTTCCTACAAGAACTCGAAGGTTTCCTACAAAAAACGAAAGTTTCCTACAAAACACTGAAGGATTCCTATAAAAATCGAAAATGTCCTTCAAATATCATAGGTCACCTACATGTGTTGCCCGACACCTTAATTAAATGGAATAATATTCACAGATATTGTAGAATAATGATTTCTCTTATCCTGACCGTTGAGTTTTTGAAAATATTCCAAATAGTTCGGGAGTTATGTGGGAGTAAAGGGCAGATTTTTTTGCAATATTCCAGAAACTAACAAACTTTATTTTTTTGTGAAATAACGATAAGGTATTTAGAGGGAAATCTTACGGTCCGAATTAGTATTAGCATTGTTCTCTCGGCACCAAGTGTCCAAACCACCTTACGTAGCCGCATATAAGAGTTACATCAAAATCAAGGGCATTTTCAGTAAATCAGTCTTTTCTCAGTTGTTGTTTGAGGTATATTTTTTATAAATATTTTCGAGAAAGAGTGAGAACACTTTGTCTTGTGCACCAAAACTGGAGAAAATCGGACGGTAAATAAACGAGTTACGAAATTTGCCCTACAGCCCCCTTAAAAATTCAAGGAATATAAAAAAATCAAGTTACAAACACTGGACGATAAATAAAAAAAACTGAGGATATCTACAAAAGACTTGAGGCTATACACAAAAATCAAATAAAACCAACAATTCCCCTAAGGGTGATATGCTCGGGGTTTACCCTCTGCGTTATTCATATTTAAGAAAGTGGAGACTAAAGGCGAGATACTGCTTCCGCGGTGCCAAAGTGAGCACTCCTCTGATGCATCCAAGCAACAAGTTTAAAACAGAATACAGTCACAATATTATCAGGGGGTTGCCAATAGCCTATATATAGTTCATACAGTGGCTAGGTATTGAGAGTTAGTTCCAATTCCGTCGAATATGGTAAAAAAAAAAACACACGATGCATAGTGAAAATTATTATTGACAGGCTTTTCGCTCTAAGCAGAGCTTTATCAAGGAGCGAAGTAAATAAAGGTCTGCTCAACAAGGCTTCCCATCGAACACTGTGACCTAACTTGGAAAACAAAATCTTCTAACTTTGAGCTAACCACTGTCACGGGCCGTCGCCGAGTTTCTCTCCCTAGTTGGCCGTTCGTTTGCAAATTCCGGACGCGAAAATAAACTTATCTTCAAAAAGAAACATGCATCGTTTAGGTGGACACCTCTCCCCTTTCTCGAAATCATTTACATCTGGGAATCCTTGAGTACAATACCTATATTATATATATATATATATATATATATATATATATATATATATATATATATATATATATATATATATATATATATATATATATATATATATGCAAAACAACCACTCTGAAAGAATAGAGAAATTCCAAGCGCTTTCGTGACTACTCACATTATCAAGGAACTATATAGTTCCTTGATAATGTGAGTAGTCACGAAAGCGCTTGGAATTTCTCTATTCTTTCAGAGTGGTTGTTTTGCATATTTTGAAATCACCTGTTTACTGTGATCTTATTGCATATATATATATATATATATATATATATATATATATATATATATATATATATATATATATATATATATATATATATATATATATATATATATAATGTCGTGCCGAATATGTAAAACTGGCCAATTAGCAAGAACTCATTTAAAATTAAGTCCTTTCTATAATTTTCTCTTACAAGTTTAAATATATTTTTTTCATTAATGTTAATGTAAAAAAAATTAATTTTGCACCAAAAGAATCTTAGAAAACTTACCTAACCTTATTATAACAAGAAC
>NW_027197038.1:0-70593 GCF_038502225.1 Cherax quadricarinatus | reverse complement strand
TGGTCCAATAGTTGAGACAGACAGGAGCGACCTGTTCTAAACCCATGTTGCCCTGGGTTGTGTAACTGATGGGTTTCTAGATGGGTGGTGATCTTGCTTCTTAGAACCCTTTCAAAGATTTTTATGATATGGGATGTTAGTGCTATCGGTCTGCAGTTCTTTGCTGTTGCTTTACTGCCCTCTTTGTGGAGTGGGGCTATGTCTGTTGTTTTTAGTAACTGTGGGACGACCCCCGTGTCCATGCTCCCTCTCCATAGGATGGAAAAGGCTCTTGATAGGGTCTTCTTGCAGTTCTTGATGAACACGGACTTCCATGAGTCTGGCCCTGGGGCAGAGTGCATGGGCATGTCATTTATCGCCTGTTCGAAGTCATTTGGCGTCAGGATAACATCGGATAGGCTTGTGTTAATCAAATTTTGTGGCTCTCTCATAAAAAATTCATTTTGATCTTCGACTCTCAGTCTGGTTAGCGGCTTGCTAAAAACTGAGTCATATTGGGACTTGAGTAGCTCACTCATTTCCTTGCTGTCATCTGTGTAGGACCCATCTTGTTTAAGTAGGGGCCCAATACTGGACGTTGTTCTCGATTTTGATTTGGCATAGGAGAAGAAATACTTTGGGTTTCTTTCGATTTCATTTATGGCTTTTAGTTCTTCCCGCGATTCCTGACTCCTAAAGATTCCTTTAGCTTAAGTTCGATGCTTGCTATTTCTCTGACCAGTGTCTCCCTACGCATTTCAGATATATTGACCTCTTTTAGCCGCTCTGTTATTCTTTTCCGTCGCCTGTAAAGGGAGCGCCTGTCTCTTTCTATTTTACATCTACTCCTCCTTTTTCTTAGAGGAATAAGCCTTGTGCATACATCGAGTGCCACCAAGTTAATCTGTTCTAGGCATAAGTTGGGGTCTGTGTTGCTTAGTATATCTTCCCAGCTTATATCGGTTAGGACTTGGTTTACTTGGTCCCACTTTATGTTTTTGTTATTGAAGTTGAATTTGGTGAATGCTCCCTCGTGACTAGTCTCATTATGTCGGTCTGGGGCTCCACGCATACATGTCTGAACCTCAATTATGTTGTGATCTGAGTATATTGTTTTTGATATGGTGACATTTCTTATCAGATCATCATTGTTAGTGAAGATGAGGTCTAGTGTATTCTCCAGTCTAGTAGGCTCTATTATTTGCTGGTTTAAATTGAATTTTGTGCAGAGATTTAAAAGCTCGTGTGAGTGTGAGTTTTCATCAGAGCTGCCTCCTGGTGTTATTACTGCAACAATATTATTTGCTATATTCCTCCATTTTAGGTGCCTTAAGTTGAAATCCCCCAGGAGCAAGATGTTGGGTGCAGGAGCTGGAAGATTTTCCAGACAGTGGTCAATTTTTAACAGCTGTTCCTGGAATTGCTGGGATGTTGCATCCGGAGGCTTGTAGACTACCACAATGACTAGGTTTTGGTTCTCGACCTTTACTGCTAAAACTTCCACTACATCATTTGAGGCATTTAGCAGTTCTGTGCAAACAAGTGACTCTGCAATGTACAGGCCAACCCCCCCCCCCCTTTGCCTGTTCACTCTGTCACATCTGTATAGGTTGTAACCTGGGATCCATATTTCGTTGTCCAAGTGATCCTTTATGTGGGTCTCAGTGAAAGCCGCGAACATTGCCTTTGCCTCTGCAAGCAGTCCACGGATGAAAGGTATTTTGTTGTTTGTTGCTGGCTTTAGACCCTGTATATTTGCAAAGAAGAATGTTATCGGACTGGTGGTATTGTTGGTACTGGGGGGGGGATTTTTTTTCCGGCATTAGTATCTGTATCTGTTGGTTTGGAGTGGAGGCCATCGACTGTGGTTCCACTCCAGGAATGACTGGATTTGGTGTACGATTTCTGCCATTTCCTGCCAGGTTTTTTCCTTACTGGCACTAAAAAAACCTCTCCCTCTTGAGTGGCTGTGGCTATCCAGGTTTTCCCATGGCCTGGATGTTTTGTATCTTTTTGTACCCTTTAGATGGTGTGCCTGGCAATTTAAGTTATAGCACAGTCTTTCCTGTACTGAAGAGGTACACAGTTCAGTGGGCTGCAGAAAACAATATGAAGTTCAACGATGAGAAATTTCAATTACTCAGATATGGTAAACACGAGGAAATTAAATCTTCATCAGAGTATTCCCTGTTGGTGCATGTTTCCCTGTCTTACTTCTATTCCCTGGCCACAAAATAGAGCGAAACACCAACGTCAAAGACCTGGGAGTGATCATGTCGGAGGGTCTCACCTTCAAGGACAAGGACCATAACATTGTATCAATCGCATCTGCTAGAAAAATGACAGGATGGATAATGAGAACCTTCAAAACTAGGGAGGCCAAGCCCATGATGACACTCTTCAGGTCACTTGTTCTATCTAGGCTGGAATATTGCTGCACTCTAACAGCACCTTTCAAGGCAGGTGAAATTGCCGACCTAGAAAATGTACAGAGAACTTTCACGGCGCGCATAACGGAGATAAAACACCTCAATTACTGGGAGCGCTTGAGGTTTCTAAACCTGTATTCCTGGAACGCAGGAGGGAGAGATACATGATTATATACACCTGGAAAATCCTAGAGGGACTAGTACCGAACTTGCACACGAAAATCACTCACTACGAAAGCAAAAGACTTGGCAGACGATGCACCATCCCCCCAATGAAAAGCAGGGGTGTCACTAGCACGTTAAGAGACCATACAATAAGTGTCAGGGGCCCGAGACTGTTCAACTGCCTCCCAGCACACATAAGGGGGATTACCAACAGACCCCTGGCAGTCTTCAAGCTGGCACTGGACAAGCACCTAAAGTCAGTTCCTGATCAGCCGGGCTGTGGCTCGTACGTTGGTTTGCGTGCAGCCAGCAGCAACAGCCTGGTTGATCAGGCGCTGATCCACCAGGAGGCCTGGTCACAGACCTCGTCACAGACCGGGCTGTGGGGGCGTTGTCTCCCGGAACTCTCTCCAGGTAAAACTCCAGGTAAACTCAGGGTATTTCTCCAGAATGGTCTGTAATATACCACTGTGGTTAAAATACTTTGCCATTTCTTGAACATTTCTGAGTGAGTTGTGATCACACTCCAGTACATAATGACGCAATGTGTGACAATAGTCCATCTGCAAAGTTACATTTCGTTTGTTCTACATCTGGTGGTGGTGATTTAACCTGCCAAAGATACTTGTAACCCAGCCGGAGCCGGGCAGTAGTGACATCCAAGAGTCTGCTTATCTTGTTGGATGCACCATAGACATGTGGCTCCTCCTGCATGATGGAATGATGATAGATGGACTGACTTGTGTCAATCTCCCTAAGTCTTAAGTCAATAAAGTTCATTTGAAGTTCTTTTCGTATTATTGTTCTCAAACTGCTAAATGACAACCCAAGATTGTAATCTACTCCCTCTTTGAAAGCATACAGCTTAGCCAATTTATCAGTTCTATCATGCATCTGAAGACCAATGTGAGATGGAATCCACAGCATGTGCACTCTGACTCCACTGTCCACAATCTTACCATACCTGTGTCTGGCTTCTGACACAAGCATGCCACAATTTATACTTAATGAGTTGAGAGCATTTATGGATGACAGAGAATCAGTTACAATTAAAGTGTCAACCTTAGATACATGGACACATTTGAGTGCAAGGAGTATGGCAAACAGTTCTGTTTGAAGGGTAGAGGCCCAGTTATTGATGCGTGCTCCAATTTCTTTATGAGAGCCATCACTCTGTGTGACAACAGCAGCACTACCAGCTGCACCAGTGGACTGGTGAACAGAACCATCGACGTAAATAATTTGTGAAAGATTGTTCTGTGTGACTAAGTTATCAATACAGCTTAAGGCATCATGTTTGGCTTCAAGACGAAGCTTTGGTTGTGATTTAAGAAGAGTTTTGGGGGGAAATGGAGGAATGGTAGTTTGGAATGGGGTAATATCCCATGGAGCAGGGAAATGTCTCTGTTGTCCAACTTGATATAGATCATGTAGCTGGTTCATGCGGAGGTCGGTTCCAGTTTTTTCGATCCATCTGGAAGGATGTTCACCAGTGCTGAGGAAAGTTTGGAGGGCTTCTGTGCAGGGGTTTGAATGGGCTAGCCTAAGCATATTGACCCCAATAAGGATATTTCTTTCAGTAACACGATCTCTAATGCTTGGAATATTAAGTTCTTTCCGCATATTTAAAATTTTGGCAGTACGAGGGCATCCTAGGATGATCCTCATTGCTTCGTTTTGCAGTTTTTCCAGCCCTCCAAGCTTCCAGTCAGACACGAGTGCAAGTAGTGGCGCTGCATAATCAACCAATGATCTAATATAAGCAAGATACATCATTTTCACAATTTTAACATTAGCACCATACCTGGGATGAAAACCTGCCACAACTCTAAGTGCTCTCAGCCTTTCTTTGTATTGGCGACAAAGTCTCGTTACAACAGGTCCAAGTAGTGGAACCTCAAAGCCTAGATACCTGTATCTGCTTACATATTCTAGAAGAGACCCATCATGCAACTGGATCTGACGAACTGTGCCTCTCTGCCGAGGAGGACGCCTGTTGAGTATCTTTGTTTTATCCCCTGAGATTATTAACCCCAGGTCCTGACACGAGGCTAGTACATGATTAAGAATGTTTTGGGTGTTGGAGAATCCGGTAGTGTGAATCATTATGTCATCAGCAAAACTAACCATATAATGATGGGGCTGGCTAGGCATGGCATTAAGTAAGGCATTAATCAAAATGTTGAAAAGGGTGGGACTAAGCACACCTCCCTGTGGGGTTCCTAATTCAAAATCTTTAGTTACACTTCTATGTCCCTGGAACAACACAGACGACTTTCTGTTGGACAGGTAACCTTTAATCCAGCGGAGAAGCCATCCTCCAACATCCATTCTGGCAAGTTCACTAATGATTACATGTCTGTTGGCTACATCAAAAGCGGATTTAAGGTCAAGGAACGTAGTGTATGAGCTGTCAGTGTGCAGAGTGAGAAAGGTGGTAATGCAATGATGCACACTCCTTCCATGCATGAAGCCATGCAACCGGGGTGACAAGAATTCCTTAATTCTGTGCATAAGACGATTAAGAATCATCCTTTCAAATGTTTTACACAAGCAGCTAGTAAGGGATATTGGGCGAAATGAGTTTTGTTGATTGGGCTTTGGAATGGGAATAATGAGGCTATTGGTCCATGATTTAGGGAGCTCCCCAGTGACATAACTCATGTTATATAATTCAAGTAAAGGATTACCTGGTACTCGACACAGCAATCTGAGTATGTTGTAAGTAATACCATCCTCACCAGGCGACGTGGAGTTGCCCTTAGTGCTGCATCAAGTTCATAATTAGTGAAAGGAATGTTGCAGTCATCTGCCTTGCTGAGCATAAAGCAAACAAGTCTCTCCCTTGCATCATATTTGTCCAATATTTTACAATTAAGAATAAAACTAAGTCTACCCGAAATGCCTAGCCATGCTAAGCGTTCTAGTGGTACACTCTGTAATCACTATTTTACTACATGTAAACCACACAATAACCAAATTTCTGTAAACTCAGCATTGTAATCCTTATAGAGAATAAACTTTGAATTTGAATTTGAATTGAATTTGAATATGATAACATGAACGTGGATAAGTATGTTTATGGAGCAACGTATCCCAACACCTGAAACCCATTCTCTTTGTTGATGACGCGACTTACGTCATCTCTCACCCTAATCTTGCCACCCTCAACACCATTGTTAACGAGGAGCTGATCAAAATATCGACTTGGATGACAGCCAATAAACTTACGCTTAACACTGGTAAAACCTACTATATTATGTTTGGTAGCAGAGCAGGAAATGCACAAATTAACATTAAGATCGACAACACTCTAATTACCAGACATAATGAGGGCAAATTCCTAGGCCTATACCTGTTTACCTGGAGTTTTACCTGGAGAGAGTTCCGGGGGTCAACGCCCCCGCGGCCCGGTCTGTGACCAGGCCTCCTGGTGGATCAGAGCCTGATCAACCAGGCTGTTGCTGCTGGCTGCACGCAAACCAACGTACGAGCCACAGCCCGGCTGATCAGGAACTGACTTTAGGTGCTTGTCTAGTGCCAGCTTGAAGACTGCCAGGGGTCTGTTGGTAATCCCCCTTATGTGTGCTGGGAGGCAGTTGAACAGTCTCGGGCCCCTGACACTTATTGTATGGTCTCTTAACGTGCTAGTGACACCCCTGCTTTTCATTGGGGGGATGGTGCATCGTCTGCCAAGTCTTTTGCTTTCGTAGTGAGTGATTTTCGTGTGCAAGTTCGGTATTAGTCCCTCTAGGATTTTCCAGGTGTATATACCTTGACAACAACCTGAATTCCAGCACCCATATCCAGCACATAACCAAGAAAGTATCCAAAATGGTTGGGATCCTCTCCAAGATACGATACTACGTGCCGCAAAATGCCCTTCTCACACTATACCACTCACTTATTTATCCATACCTCACCCATGCTATTTGTGCTTGGGGATCAACTGCAGCAACACACCTAAAGCCAATAATAACCCAACAAAAAGCTGCAGTAAGAATAATCACTAAATCCCATCCCTGGCAACACCCCCCCCCCACTCTTCATAGATCTAAACTTACTCCCTGTTCAGTACATCCACACTTACTACTGTGCAATCTACATCTACAGGACCTTAAACTCCAATATCAACCTTGACCTAAAACGCTTTCTTGATAGTTGTGACAGAACTCACAGGCCTAACACCAGACACAAACATCTCTACGACATTCCCTGTGTCCGACTAAACCTTTACAAAAGTTCAATGTATGTCAAAGGGCCTAAAATCTGGAACTGCCTACCTGAGAACTCTAGAACTGCAGACACATTCATCACCTTCAAAACTACCATTAGAAAACATCTTATCTCCCTGATACACATTGTCGACTAACTACACGAATACCACCTGGTGGTTCACACTTACACTCACTCACCCATTTGACCATAAACAGAAATATTAATCTCAATCTTAAAATAATGAATCCTGTGATACTCCAATACTGAAACTATGTACTGTGCCAAAACAAAAGCATTCACATTGCTAAACTCACAAACTAGTATTTAGTCACTTAGCCATAATACCAACTTGCCTCATAATTTGAAATATTTTAAAATTAAGAATTAAAGTAAGTCTGCCCGAAATGCCTAGCCATGCTAGGCGTTCTAGTGGTACACTCTGTAATCATTATTTTACTACATGTAAACCAAACAATAACCAAATTCTGTAAACTCAGCATTGTAATCCTTATAGAGAATAAACTTTGAATTTGAATTTGAATTTGAACGTGCAATGTGAACAGACTGACTGATGTTGTAGTGGCCAGGCTTAGGCTTGGTTACAAGTACTTCTGGCAGTTTGGGAGACACACAGATGATGATCAAACTAAATACAAATTATGTGATCAGGCATATGGTCAGTGTCTTGAACACTATGTGCTTAATTGTCCACTTATTGAGGAATACAGAGACAGACAGTATAATAACCTATGTGACATGTCGAGATATCTTATTAATGAAAATAAGATACCAGATATACTAAGCAAATTTCCTAAATTTGTTTGTAACAGATAAGTGAACTATAGATATGTAGATATAAATCCATATGTATTCCTGTTAACCCTTTGGGGCCTAGTTCCTAGGCCTTTTGTGTATCCATATGCTCTCGCACTACCGTCCACAGGATGGATATGGGGTGCACAATAAACTAGCCACTTCGGTGGCAAAATCTAATCTAAATCAGGCAGCACACTCCACCAATATTCAAAACACTAAACCTACTCACCATACAAAACATCCATACTTATTACTGCACCTATTACATACATAGAACACTTAACTCTGATATTAACCCTCCCCTCAAACATCTCCTTGCCAACCTCAACAGAACACATGACCATAACACAAGGCACAGATCACTCTTTGATGTTCCTCGTGTCCATCTCACACTATGCAAAAACTCAATGCACATAAAAGGCCCTAAAATCTGGAATTCATTACCTGTAAATATAAAAGAAACACTACCTGTTTATAAATTCAAGTCTCTTCTCAAAGATCACTTACTCACCCAAAACCAAATAAATACTGAATAACTGAACCTTATAAATTGTATATCTTAAATGTTTCTCACAATTATATCACATAAATGTTAAACCTAAGACCCAATCTAACTTTATTATTTTTTAAATACACTACCTAACAGAATACTCCATACGACTGAATGTACAACAATGCATGCAACCATATGACCTATCTTTGTAATACTCACTTGTGCTTTATTGTTATCTGTTTATAATAAATAACAAAAAGGCACAATACCGTGACTGGAACGATACACAAATAACCCGCACATAAAAGACAGAAGCTTACGACGACGTTTCGGTCCGACTTGGACCATTGACAAAGTCACAATGTTTTATCACTGATTTCATCATTGCTTAGTTAATCTTAAGTTAATTTTAAGCCAGCCCGTAATGCTATGCATACAAGTAGCTTTGGCATGCTGCTCTTACCTGTATCTTTTTGTACCTCTGTATGTTCAAATTATTAAATAAATAAATAAGTAAATAAATAAATAACAATAATTAAGAGGGTTCTTGAAGGGTGATGATAAATCCGGATTCGCAGCTGGAGTCGCCAGTCAACACTTCCTCCGAATATCTTCCTTAAATTAAATATTTTATTAAATACATTCACAGCACTACTGTTGAAGACACAGTAACAGATGAAAAATAATGAAAGAGCAGACAACAGTGAGTTACATTATAAGTAATGTATATAATAGATGATAGAAATTGTATAAAATATTTGTATAATTCAGTGTAGATGTTAGAACACAGTGATCAAGACAACAACAACACTACACTAGTAAACACTCTTATTTATGTCTCATATTTGTGGCTCTCTCTTACCCGTGTGGGTTTGCCACCGCTTATGATACATTTCATCCACCAAGGAGGATTACCTTGACGGACCTTGATCCAAGGAACTAAAGTTATCCACACATTTTGCATCTAAACTGTCCCTCAAGCTGTGACCCCTACGGGTTGACGCTTCCCAGTGATACAAAGTAAGTTTATGTATACATAGGTACAATAATCATACATAGTAACATGTGTAAATTAACCAGCAGGATAACCCGAAGTAGGGAGTGTTATCCACCGAGGATAACCCAGGGTAGAGAGTGTTATCCATCCCTGATAACCCAGGGTATGGAGTGTTATCCATCCAGGATAACCCAGGGTAGGGAGTGTTAGCCGCCCAGGATAACCCTGGGTAGGAAGTTAGTTACCCAGGTTAATCCTGGGTAGGGAGTGTCATCCACCCAGGTTAACCCTGGGTAGGGAGTTTTAGCCACCCAGGGTAGGGAGTTAGCTACCCCGGTTAACCCTGGGTAGGGAGTGTTATCCACCCAGGATAACCCTGGGTAGGGAGTTTTAACCACCCAGGGTAGGGAGTGTTTGCCGCCCAGGATAACCCTGGGTAGGAAGTTAATTACCCAGGTTAACCCTGGGTAGGGAGTGTTATCCACCCAGGATAACCCTGGGTAGGGAGTGTTATCCACCCAGAATAACCCTGGGTAGTTAGTGTTATCCACCCAGGATAACCCTGGGTAGGGAGTGTTATCCACCCAGGATAACCCTGGGTAGGGAGTGTTATCCACCCAGGATAACCCTGGGTAGGGAGTGTTAGCCGCCCAGGATAACCCTGGGTAGGAAGTTAGTTACCCAGGTTAATCCTGGGTAGGGAGTTTTAGCCACCCAGGGTAGGGAGTTAGCTACCCCGGTTAACCCTGGGTAGGGAGTTTTAACCACCCAGGGTAGGGAGTGTTTGCCGCCCAGGATAACCCTGGGTAGGAAGTTAATTACCCAGGTTAACCCTGGGTAGGGAGTGTTATCCACCCAGGATAACCCTGGGTAGGGAGTGTTATCCACCCAGAATAACCCTGGGTAGGGAGAGTTATCCACCCAGGAAAACCCTGGGTAGGGAGTGTTATCCACCCAGAATAACCCTGGGGCGTTAGGGGTATCCACCCAGGATAACCCTGGGGAGGGCGGGTTATCCACCCAGGATAACCTGGGGTAGTTAGTGTTATCCACTCAGGATAACCCTGGGTAGAGAGTGTGGGCAAACCAGGATAACCCAGGATAGGTTAGCCACCAAGGATAACCCAGGGTAGGGAGTGTTAGCCACTGAGGATAACCCTGGGACGGGAGAGTTATCCACCCAGGACAACCCTGGGGAGGGAGTGGTATCCACCCAGGATAACCCTGGGTAGGGAGTGTTATCCATCCAGGGTAGGGAGTGTAAGCCACCCAGGATAACCCTGGGTAGGGAGTGTTAGTCCACCCAGGTTAACCCTGGGTAGGGAGTGTTATCCACCCAGGATAACCCTGGGTAGGGAGTGTTATCCACCCAGGATAACCCTGGGTAGGGAGTGTTATCCACCCAGGATAACCCTGGGTAGGGAGTGTTAGCCACCCAGGATAACCCTGGGTAGGGAGTGTTATCCATCCAGGATAACCCTGGGTAGGGAGTGTTATCCACCCAGGATAACCCGGGGTAGGGAGTGTTAGCCACCCAGGATAACCCTGGGTAGGGAGTGTTATCCACCCAGGGTAGGGAGTGTAAGCTGCCCAGGATAACCCTGGGTAGGTAGTTAGTTATCCAGGTTAACCCTGGGTAGGGAGTGTTATCCATCCAGGATAACCCTGGGTAGGGAGTGTTAGCCACCCAGGATAACCCTGGGTAGGAGTGTTATCCACCCAGGTTAACCCTGGGTAGGGAGTGTTATCCACCCAGGATAACCCTGGGTAGGGAGTGTTATCCACCCAGGGTAGGGAGTGTTATCTACCCAGGATAACCAAGGGTAGGGAGTGTTACCCACCCAGGATAACCCAGGGTAGGAGTGTTATCCATCCAGGATATCCCAAGGTAGTGAGTGTTATCCACCTAGGATAACCCAAGGTAGGGAGTGTTATCCACCCAGGATAACCAAGGGTAGGGAGTGTTATCCATCCAGGATAACCCATGGTAGGAGTGTTATCCATCCAGGATAACCAAGGGTAGGGAGTTATCCACCCAGCATAACACAGGGTAGTGAGTGTTATCCTCCTAGGATAACCCAGGGTAGTGAGTGTTATCCATCTAGGATAACCAAGGGTACGGAGTTATCCACATAGGATAACCCAGGGTAGCGAGTTATCCACCCAGGATAACCTAGGGTAGGGAGTGTTAGCCATCCAGAGTAGGGATTGTTCTCCTCCCAGGGTAGGGAGTGTTATCATCCCAGGGTAGGGAGTGTTATCATCCCAGGGTAGGGAGTGTTATCAACCCAGGGTAGGGAGGGTTATCAACCAAGGGCAGGGAGTGTTATCATCTCAGGGTAGGGAGTGTTATCAACCAAGGGTAGAGAGCATTATCATCCCAGGGTAGGGAATGTTATCAACCAGGGGTAGGTAGTGTTATCATCCCAGGGTAGGGAGTGTTATCAACCAAGGGTAGAGAGCATTATCATCCCAGGGTAGGGAATGTTATCAACCAGGGGCAGGGAGTGTTATCCCAGGGTAGGGAGTGTTATCAACCAAGGGTAGGGAGTGTTATCATCCCAGGGTAGAGAGGGTTATCAACCCAGGATAGGGAGTGTTATCATTCCTGGGTAGGGAGTGTTATCAACCAAGGGTAGGGAGTGTTATCATCCCAGGGTAGGGAGGGTTATCAACCCAGGATCGGGAGTGTTATCATTCCTGGGTAGGGAGTGTTATCAACCAAAGGTAGGGAGTGTTATCAACCAGGGGTAGGGAGTGTTATCATCCCAGGGTAGGGAGTGTTGTCAACCAGGGGTAGTGAGTGTTATTATCCCAGGGTAGGGAGTGTTATCAACCAGGGGTAGGGAGTGTTGTCGACCCAGGGTAGGGAGTGTTATCAACCAGGGGTAGGGAGTGTTATCAACCAGGGGTAGGGAGTGTTATCATCCCAGGGTAGGGAGTGTTATCAACCAAGGGTAGGGAGTGTTATCAACCAGGGGTAGGGAGTGTTATTAACCAGGGATAGGAAGTGTTATCATCCCAGGGTAGGGAGTGTTATCAACCAGAGGTAGGGAGTGTTATCATCCCAGGGTAGGGAGTGTTATCAACCAAGGGTAGGGAGTGTTATCATTCCAGGGTAGGGAGTGTTTTCAACCAAGGGTAGGGAGTGTTATCATCCCAGGGTAGGGAGTGTTATCAACCAAGGGTAGGGAGTGTTATCATTCCAGGGTAGGGAGTGTTTTCAACCAAGGGTAGGGAGTGTTATCATCCCAGGGTAGGGAGTGTTATCAACCAAAGGTAGGGAGTGTTATCAACCAGGGGTAGGGAGTGTTATCATCCCAGGGTAGGGAGTGTTGTCAATCAGGGGTAGTGAGTGTTATCATCCCAGGGTAGGGAGTGTTATCAATCAGGGGTAGGGAGTGTTATCATCCCAGGGTAGGGAGTGTTATCAATCAGGGGTAGGGAGTGTTATCATTCCTGGGTAGGGAGTGTTATCAACCAAATGTAGGGAGTGTTATCTACCAGGGGTAGGGAGTGTTATCATCCCAGGGTAGGGAGTGTTGTCAACCAGGGGTAGTGAGTGTTATTATCCCAGGGTAGGGAGTGTTATCAACCAGGGGTAGGGAGTGTTGTCAACCAGGGGTAGGGAGTGTTATCAACCAAAGGTAGGGAGTGTTATCATCCCAGGGTAGGGAGTGTTATCAACCAAGGGTAGGGAGTGTTATATCATCCCAGGGTAGGGAGTGTTATCAACCAAAGGTAGGGAGTGTTATCAACCAAAGTTAGTAGTTTAGTTAAGTTTAATATGTTTATTATGCACCCCATACCCATCCTGTGGGCGGTAGTCAAAAGGTTACAGAGGTACATAATTGGTCCAGGGACTGGACTCCAAAGTTTTGATAGGTGAGCAAGTTACAGAGGTAATGAATTCACAATTTACAAAGGTAATGAACTCACAATTTACAAAGGTAATGAACTCCAGGTAGGTCTAGTCACAATCATGACAAGTTACAAAGGTATTTACAGATTACAGAGGTACGTAATGGGTCCAGGGACTGGGCTCCCAAAGTTGTGATGGCTGAACTAGGTACAAGGTAATGAACTCACAAGTTACAAAGGTAATGAATCCTGTAAGAATGGTTACTTACGTTTATACATGGCTACAATCATGAACAAATTATAGTGTAATGAGCAATTCACACTTCCACACCTGGTCACAACTGTAGTGAGTTATTGGTGCAAATATTGATTGTTGAGACACACGCGCACACACACACACACACACACACACACACACACACACACACACACACACACACACACACACACACACACACACACACACACACACACACACACACACACACACACACACACACACACACACATGCACACATGTGGTAATGCTTTATTTACAGCTAGCAAAGTCAGGGTATTTCTCCAGAATGGTCTGCAATATACCACTGTGGATAAAGTACTTTGCCATTTCTTGAACATTTATGAGCGAGTTGTTTCTAAATTCATTAATTTTATCACACTCCAGTACATAATGACGCTGGGTGTGACAATAGTCCATCTGGCAAAGTTTACATTTCGTTTGGTCTACATCTGGTGGTGTTGATTTAACCTGCCAAAGATACTTGTAACCCAGCCGGAGCCGGGCAGTAGTGACATCCAAGAGTCTGCTTATTTTGTTGGATGCACCATAGACATGTGGCGCCTCCTGCATGATAGAATGACGATAGATGGACTCACTGGTGTCAATCTCCCTGAGCCTTAAGTCCATAAAATTCAGTTGAAGTTCTTTTCGTATTTATTTTTTTTTTTATTATCACACTGGCCGATTCCCACCAAGGCAGGGTGGCCCGAAAAAGAAAAACTTTCACCATCATTCACTCCATCACTGTCTTGCCAGAAGGGTGCTCTACACTACAGTTTTTAAACTGCAACATTAACACCCCTCCTTCAGAGTGCAGGCACTGTACTTCCCATCTCCAGGACTCAAGTCCGGCCTGCCGGTTTCCCTGAACCCCTTCATAAATGTTACTTTGCTCACACTCCAACAGCACGTCAAGTATTAAAAACCATTTGTCTCCATTCACTCCTATCAAACACGCTCATGCATACCTGCTGGAAGTCCAAGCCCCTCGCACACAAAACCTCCTTTACCCCCTCTCTCCAACCTTTCCTAGGCCTACCCCTACCCCGCCTTCCTTCCACTACAGACTGATACACTCTTGAAGTCATTCTGTTTCGCTCCATTCTCTCTACATGTCCGAACCACCTCAACAACCCTTCCTCAGCCCTCTGGACAACAGTTTTGGTAATCCCGCACCTCCTCCTAACTTCCAAACTACGAATTCTCTGCATTATATTCACACCACACATTGCCCTCAGACAAGCCAAGATTGTAATCTACTCCCTCTTTGAAAGCATACAGCTTAGCCAATTTATCAGTTCTATCATGCATCTGAAGACCAATGTGAGATGGAATCCACAGCATGTGCACTCTGACTCCACTGTCCACAATCCTACCATACCTGTGTCTGGCTTCTGACACAAGCATGCAACAATTTATGCTTAATGAGTTGAGAGCATATATGGATGACAGAGAATCAGTTACAATTAAACTGTCAATCTTTGATACATAGATGCATTTCAGTGCAAGGAGTATGGCAAACAGTTCTGTCTGAAGGGTAGAGGCCCAATTATTGATGCGTGCTCCAATTTCTTTAAGAGAGCCATCACTCTGTACGACAACAGCAGCACTACCAGCTGCACCAGTGCATTGGTGAACAGAACCATCAGCGTAAATAATTTGCGAGAGTGTGTGCTGTGTGACTAAGTTATCAATACAGCTTAAGGCCTCATGTTTGGCTTCAAGGCGAAGTTTTAGTTGTGATTTAAGAAGTAGTTTGGGGGGAAATGGAGGAATGGTAGTTTGGAATGGGGTAATATTCCATGGAGCGGAGAAGTGCCGCTGTTGCCTTACTTGACATAGATCATGTATCTGATTCATGCGGAGGTCGGTTCCAGTTTTTTCGATCCATCTGGAGGAGTGTTCACCAGTGCTGAGGAAAGTTTGGAGGGCTTCTGTGCAGGGGTTTGAATGAGCTTGCCTGAGCATATTAACCCCAATTAGGATATTTCTTTCAGTAACATGATCTCTGATGCTTGGAATATCAAGTTCTTTTTGCATATTTAACCCTTTGACTGTCGAAGGGCCAAATCCTGAAGTTGCTTCTGGTGTAGCAAAATTTTCGAAAAAAAAAAAATTATTTTTTCTTATGAAATGATAGAGAATCTTTTCCCGATTGTAAAGACACAAAAAAAACGAAATTTGATGGAAAACTGACGGAATTACGCTCTCGCGAAGTTAGCGACTTCGGCAATATTTAAAAATCGGCAATTTCGCCCACTTTGAGCCCTATTTTCGGCTAATTCCGTTATTCCAGTCAATCAAACTCATAACTATTTCTTCAGAACTCTATTTTTTCTATCGATTGAGTACAAGAAACTGCCCATTTACCGATTTCAACTACCCAATAACATGGTCAGAAATTTGCAATTTGGCCAATTTCACGAAAATTAAAAAATACGACAATTTCAAAATAAGGTCCAGAATGAACAATGCAGACATTCCTGGCTCTAAAATAACATTTTCTTTGTTCATCAGTCATGTCTCCAGGTCCCTGTGATATTACTCTTGCTTTTTATTTTGAAATTTTATTCAAACAAAAAATAGAAGATTTACTGTTATGCAGACTACTGCAATACTGTAATAATTGTAAAAATTACATCAACCCATTCATGACTGCGTATTAGAATGGCTATTTGGACATTTATTGGACAATGACATCATTTGTTTACTTTTGAACATCTGCAAAAATCAAACATTTCCTGTACTTTGTGCTCCATTTCCAGGTTCTTTTTATAGTAAAATTAATCAAAATTACCTCCATTTCTATAATATAGTTTCCATTCTATCAAATGAGACCAAGAAAACGAGAATACAACTATAAATACTATACGAAAGAAGCCATCCTCCAACATCCATTCTGGCAAGTTCACTAATGATTACATGTCGGTTGGCTACATCGAAAGTGGATTTAAGGCAAAAATTGTTTGATTCTGTACATGAGACGATTAAGAATCATTCTCTCAAATGTTTTACACAAGCAGCTAGTAAGAGATATTGGGCGAAATGCATTTTGTTGATTGGGCTTAGGAATTGGAATGATGAGGCTGTTGGTCCAAGATTGAGGGAGCTCCCCAGTTACATAGCTCATGTTATATAATTCAAGTAATGGATTACCTGGTACTCGACACAGCAATCTGAGTATGTTGTAAGTAATACCATCCTCACCAGGCGACGTGGAGTTGCCCTTAGTTAGTGCTGCATCAAGTTCATAATTAGTGAAAGGAATGTTGCAATCATCTGCCTTGCTGAGCATAAAGCAAACAAGTCTCTCCCTTGCATCATATTTGTCATTTAATTTTGCCTGTGTGGTACTGGGAAGATTGTCATAGCTAGATGTAGCAGCCCAAGCACTGACTAACTCATTCGCCCTATGTAAGGGATGAGGGTGCGCGATCTGCCCAGTTCTGTTACCCTTAATTCTATTTATGTCCCTCCATGCCCGGCTAAGTGGGGTGTGAGCATTAAGACCGTTGACAAATTTTTCCCAGTCTGTTTGCCGCAGCTCTGTCATACGCTCTCTGGCAGCAGCAAGGGCAGTTTGGAAGAGCCTCAGCATTCCAGGGGTACGATGTTTTCTATAGGCTAGGCCTAGTCTGCGAGCAGTACGTTTCAGTGTACGAAGTTTAGAATCATTGTAATAAGTATGGTTTTTGAAGGAGGTATGATTATTATGGAAGTTTGTTGGGTTTAGAGTACCAAGAGGTTTCAGTGGCGGCTCTAAGTAGTTCTGAATACTGCTCACAAGATCATTGTTAAAGGTCTCTACAGAGGAACACTCATAGGAATTATACCAGTCAGTCACATGTGCAACAAAGTCATCATGCTGATCAGTGGGAACATTAAAACGTTTCCGTTTGAATATCCCACCAGGAAGGATAGTATTACCAATATCTAGTGAGGTTAGCCTAGGGAAATGATCAGACGCTATATCTGTTACAATGGAAGACTCACAGCTGGCAGAAGTAATGTTGAAGCCCAGGCACAGATCAAGGACGCCTCCATAGATATGTGTGGGTTCAAGGTCACCTACAATTTGGACATTATCATGACTGTTTAAGAGTGACAACAGTTGATTGCCATTACGATTACCAAACTGTGAGTTTCCAATGCTTTTGTGTCTCGCATTGTAATCGCCAATAATAAGAGTAGGCTCAGAATGAGCACAAGTTGGGAGCTCCAAGTAATTAAATTTATCAGCAGGAGCATACAAGTTAAATATGTTGAGAGCAGAGTTCCCTATATAAATCCTAACACCGTGATATTGTAGCCCCTCTGTTTTCTTGTGTGCAAGAAGTTGATGGGGAAGCGATTTTTTAATATATAGAACACAAGAGTTAGTAGATTTGAGGTTATATGCAACAAATGATGGTAATTTAGGGGGTTGGGATTTTTCAGGGACTCTGCACTCTTGTAGACACACAACATCAATGGGTTCGGTGGTTACTTTATGATGAAGGTCAGGAAGTCTTTTTCTAAGTGATGCAATATTCCAGCTTAATATAGAAAGTTTATACGAGTTTTGATCCATTATAGTAGTCCTGGGATCATCTTGAGTTTCTCAGCATAATGAAAAAATTGTTCATATAAATAGCAGACCTTATCAATGTCAACAGTGCTACCCTTGTCCATGAGTTTTGTAAGTGCACCTCCAGTTGTAAGGCCTCGTGGGAGTCTTCGTAAACCCAGAGCATGACGCTGTTTATGTGTGAATGTATGATAGGTGACACCACCACTCACATTCCCTCCTCCACTAACATTACACGCAACACTACAACTGTCATCACCAGCGCCACTACCAACATTGTGTTCATTACATTTATCAACAGTATTGTATTCAACATTAATGTCTATGTGGTTAACCTCATCACACTCTGCACCACCACTTATATTACGCTCATCACTATTACTAACATTATAGACACCACCGCTCTCATCACACTCTTCACCACCATCACACTCTACCACCACTTACTCATCACTATTACTAACATTATAGACACCACCGCTCTCATCACACTCTTCACCACCACTTATATTACGCTCATCACTATTACTAACATTATAGACACCATTGCCCTCATCACACTCTTCACCACCACTTATATTACGGTCATCACTATTACTAACATCATTGACACCATAGCCTTCATTATGATGCTCACTACAGTTATCAACACAAGTATTATATTCGTCATTACTGTGATTAAGAACACCACCACCACCTTGTTCAGCAGCCTTACACTTGCTTTCACAAATTGTGACAATCTTGTTATTGGTACACTCTACACATCTTTCCTTGTGTTGTTCAAGTTGTTGTTTCAGGAGAAATTGTTGTGTTTCCAGTACTTTTATGCGCGACATCAGGTTGTATACCACAGGAGCAAGACTTGGAACATCTGGAGACGTGAAGTCCCGGTCAGCTGAGCTCGTTGGCTGACTGTCAGCTGACTCAGCTAGGCTGGTATTGACAGCCGACGTGATGGAGGTCTGTTGACGTGCTCCCCAGGTGAGGTGCTCAACCCCATTGTCTGAGGGCAGGCATGAGCCAGTATTCAGACCCGAGGTACCTGGTAGTCCTGGGGGGTCATTATGAGGGGTACAGGGTGAAGTGCGGTTGGCTGCGATGCGATCAGCCCTCACACTGCAGTCAGCATGAGCTGCTGTGACTCCTGAGGTCTTACAATTGATACATTGTTTAGCAACAGTCTGTTGCTGTTTGATCATATCATAACACCGTTCAGAAGGATGAGCATTGGCACACACTGCACACCAGTGTGACTTAGATGGGCATTTCCTGGCAATGTGGCCCCAGCGTTGACACTTATAACATCGACGTTGAGGAGGTCTGTACAATGCAATGTAATAGCGTCTGTTGAGGGCTGCGCGGGAGTGAATATAGCGTGGCAGAGTCCCCTGGCCAGTCCACTCAGCTAATATCAGACCGTTGGAAAGTCGACGAGGGCTTGCAACTTGCTCTGACGCCAGATATTGAGGATTCAAGTGCTTGTTGACGTTGTAGATGACAATAAGCACTTTAGGTGCCCTTGGTGGGGCAGCTCGGAGTTTGATGTTGGCATATTCGCGAGTGAGAAGTTTGTCTATAAATGCTGATTCATTAGGCACAAAGACGTAGTTATCCTCATCGTGGACAAACTTGATCGTTTTCTCTAGGTTGTCTTACACTAGCTTCGAAAAACCAGTTACACTTGGTCTCTTGATCAGTGTTGTTAGGGAAATCTAACCTGACAGCTTTGGGAGGGTGTGCGCCCACTGTATTGCTTTCAGCAAGCTTTCTCTGGAAGCCTCGTTCTTTTTTCCGAGCCTGTTTACTAAAATATGTTTCAAATCTGCCTTCACCATCATCTACGTCAACACCATCAGCTATACTCATAGCTGACAGGAGTTTCACACTGGCGATGGGCTAAAGGATACCGGTGAATAGAAGGGACAAGGAAGGGATATTCACCTCGCTAGACACAGGCAATATGGGTGTAGTGGCCTGCGGGTCGCAGTGCGATTTTCAAGGTCATTCACGGGGCCACAGTCGTCTCGAGAGTTACCAATATTGCACTACTCGTTAATTACTCCAAACCCGCAGCACTTAACACAGCTAGCACACGTGTCTAGGAATGACAGACAAATTTTCACTCTGTGGACAAATAAATCAGCACAAACTTAATATGTTTATAGATGAACCTCTGGCTTGTTACAGTTAAAAAGCCGTCTCCAAAGGAGTTACCAGGTACTAGCCTTTCAAAACGGAAAACTAATTCCAGTGTTTCACTAGGT
Organism: Cherax quadricarinatus; assembly: GCF_038502225.1. Taxonomy (NCBI): domain Eukaryota; kingdom Metazoa; phylum Arthropoda; class Malacostraca; order Decapoda; family Parastacidae; genus Cherax; species Cherax quadricarinatus. The sequence goes on along the minus strand of NW_027197038.1, from coordinate 50,524 downwards.
ATGTCACAACTCACACACAAGAGTTCTCACAACACCGAAGGTACGGCCGGAACACTGTAGAATGTTCACAAAGGCATTCTAGGATTCAGAAGAGATGAAACTGCAGTGTAACTTGGCCTTCACTGGCTGGTTTGGAGTGCTGTTTAGCCTGGATCGGCTAAACTCGCCCTTATCCCATATGTAGATAATGGCGATGAGCTAAGGGATATCGGTGAATAGGAAAGTCGAGGAAGGGACATTCACCTCACTGGACACACTCAGTATGGGTGTAAGTGGCATGCGGGTCTTATAGTGCCATTTTCAAGGTCACCCAGCAGGCCAGACATTCCTCACTCATTTTAAGCCTACGTAGGTACTGATGGTAGCACAATGTCCTAAGTCAGTGAAATCCACTCGTGCAAATAGTTACAACAAATCTGCAGCACTTAACACTTCTAGCACACGTATGACAGACTGTTCACTCTATTAGCACAAACTTACTATGTTTATAGGTGAACCTCTGGTATGTCCCACTTAAAAAGTCAGTACTGCAATGCTCGTTAAATTGTTCTTAACTAAGCCACTACAGGAAACACTGGTATGCCAGCAGCACTGTAGAACGTATACGTAGACATGCTGGGGGTCAGGAGCTGTAACTGCAGGCTGCCTTAGCTTGTCCTGGCTAGCTTGGAATGCTGCTTTCAAGCTTGCTTGAATGTGCTTGCTAAGCCCGTGTCAACCACTTGGATATTTGCTTGTAGCAGGCAGGTAGGCACACAGGAGACATATTCGTAAGATGAGTGGAGTGCGGCACAGAGGACTGACACGGGCACTCAAGCATTTATGTGGTCTGGCAAAAACCGCCTCTAGACCATAAGTAAATAGAGGCGAATGGCTGAGTTCCAAATCGAGGAAGGAGGGGAGACAGGCGAGGTGGAGTGAAGGTGTAGCCTCCTACAGCCACTTCAAATCAACATGTTTGTGTTTCACTAGGTATATCACTAGTCACAGTTCACACATAAGAGTTCCAGCAGCAATTCAGCTGCGCTCCAACGATATTTGTTGCATGATGAGTTATCAGTCGGGTGAGATAAGCAGTTCTGATATAGAAGGCCTAGGACTTCACTCAACACACACGTCCTCTCCCCTCAACCACTCAGGCCTAACTGTGATCCCCACTCGGATTTAACCCCATTTATGGACACTCTGCTTCCTGTCTGTGAGCAATGATTCGATCCACGAGTGCACCCTTCCCCCAATGCCATGAGCTGCCACTTTCTTTAACAGTCTTTGGTGTGGAACTCTATCAAAAGCCTTACTAAAATCTAAGTAAATACACCTACCATCCGACTTACGACCTTCTCGACTTACGACCACTCGACTTACGACCGTGTTTTTTATGCCAAATTTCTGGGAAATAAACAACTATTTGTGTTGTACACAGTGTTTATCCTAAACCTTACAGTATAAAATACAGTACTGACAACATAAAAAGTAAAGTAAAACATGAAATACCAAAATAAAACAATAAAATAAAGTCATTACAAAAATGTTTTGTTGATATTCAGTAGTAAAGTTCGACTTACGACCGGTTTCTCGGAACCGAACTTGGTCGTAAGTCGGATGGTAGGTGTAATATCAAATTCTTTATCGTGGTCAGCAGCCTCAAAAGCTTTACTGAAGAAAGTTAATAAATTAGTTAGACAAGACCGGCCTCTTGTGAATCCATGCTGAGTATCATTAATCAAGCTATGCTTATCGAGATGGCTTCTTATAATCTCAGCTATAATTGACTCTAGTAATTTGCCTACAATTGAGGTCAGGCTTATTGGGCGGTAATTTGACGGTAACGACTTGCCCCCTGTTTTAAAAATAGGAATTACATTAGCCATCTTCCACATATCAGACACTACACCTGTTTGAAGAGATAAATTAAAAATATTAGTTAATTGTTCACAGAGTTCCATTTTGCATTTCTTAAGAACCCTTGAAAAAACCTCATCAAGACCCGGTGACTTATTTTACTTCAGTCGGTCTATCTGCTTCACAACCATTTCACTAGTGACTGTGATGTTACATAATTTATCTTCTTCTAGCCCACTATAAAAATTAATTACTGGTATATTGTTAGTGTCTTCCTGTGTAAAAACCGAGAGAAAATAATTATTTAAAATCGAGCACATTTCATTCTCTTTGTCAGTAAGATGCCCATAGTTATTTTTAAGGGGACCTATCTTATCTCTAACTTTTGTTCTATATACCTGGAAAAAACTTTTTGGGTTAGTTTTCGAATCCCTAGCAACTTTAATTTCATAGTCCCTTTTAGCTTTTCTTATCCCCTTTTTAATGTCCCTCGTAATGTCAATATACTGATTCATAAGATGACCCTCACCCCTTTTGATACGCCTATAAATTCCTTTCTTATGCCCTAGTATATATTTCAGCCTATTATTCATCCATTTTGGGTCATTTGATCCAATTTCTTTATGTGGGATAAACGTTCTTTGAGCAGCATGTATAGTGTTCAGAAAACTGACATATTCTGACATATTCTGTAAATTCAACATTGTAATCTTTATAGAGAATAAACTTTGAATTGAATTGAATTGAATTGATAGCTCTCTTCATTACCCCAGTCAACAGATGATAAGTGTTCTCTAAGCCCATCGTAATCTGCTAAGCGAAAATCTGGGACTGTTACTGAGTTATCCCTACTATCATACTTCCATTCAATGCTAAATGTAATTGATTTGTGGTCGCTAGCACCCAGTTCCTCTGAGATTTCTAAATTATTAACAAGGGATTCATTGTTTGCCAGAACTAAATCAAGCAGGTTATTACCCCTTGTAGGTTCTGTCACAAACTGCTTCAAAAATACAATCCTGAACTACTTCTAAGAAGTCGTATGATTCTAAATTCCCAGTCAAGAAATTTCAATCAATATGACTAAAGTTAAAGTCTCCTAGAATTACTACATTATCGTGCCTTGTGGCCCTAACAATTTCCTCCCATAGTAGTCTCCCCTGGTCCCTATCTAAGTTTGGGGGATGGTATATCACACCTAAAATCAATTTTTCATGCCCCTCTGAAAATTCTATCCAAACAGACTCTGAATGTGTTACTTCAGACTTAATACCCGTTTTTATGCAACAGTTCAAGCGATCTCGGACATACAATGCCACTCCACCCCCCTTCCTGATACTTCTATCTACTTGGAACAATTTAAAACCCTGAATGTGGCATTCCACAGGCATGTCCCAACTTCTTGAATTAAACCACGTCTCAGTTATGGCAAATCCATCAATGTTTCCTGCACTATCAACTAATCTCAATTCATCCATCTTATACCTAGCACTACGGCTATTAGCATAATATGCATTGAAAGACTCTCCTTTCACTTTACCCTTCCTGCTCATTTCTGTTTTTCTACTAAACCTATTACTGTCCTTATCACCTAGTGTCACTGGCTTTTCAATATCTACCTCATTCTGCTTATTACTAGTTCCCCTAGAACTCATATTACTACACTGGGACTTCACTGTTTTCCTGCCAAAACCATACCACTAACTATTCGTAGTTTTAAGTCCTAACAGCTCCCTCCACTGCAGTTGCCAGTGCCCCCACCCCAAACCTAGATAAGTGAACCCCATCCCTGGCATACATGTCATTTCTGCCATAGAAGAGGTCCCAGTTGTCAATGAATGTTACTGCATTTTCCTTACAGTATTTGTCCAGCCAGCAATTGACACCAATTGCCCTGGACAATCATTCATTTCCAACTCCGCTCCTTGGCAAAATACCACATATGACAGGGTTCCCACCCTTCCTCCTAATTATTTCTATTGCTGGCCTATACCTGCTAATTAGGTCCTCACTCCTACGTCTGCCAACATCATTGCAGGGAGTGTTATCAACCAAAGGTAGGGAGTGTTATCATCCCAGGGTAGGGAGTGTTATCAACCAAAGGTAGGGAGTGTTATCATCCCAGGGTAGGGAGTGTTATCAACCAAGGGTAGGGAGTGTTATCTTCCCAGGGTAGGGAGTGTTATCAACCACAGGTAGGGAGTGTTATCATCCCAGGGTAGGGAGTGTTATCAACCCAGGGTAGGGAGTGTTATCAACCAGGGGTAGGGAATGTTATCATCCCAGGGTAGGGAGGGTTATCAACCCAGGGTAGGGAGTGTTATCAACCACAGGTAGGGAGCATTATCATCCCAGGGTAGGGAGTGTTATCAACCCAGGGTAGGGAGTGTTATCAACCAGGGGTAGGGAATGTTATCATCCCAGGGTAGGGAGGGTTATCAACCCAGGGTAGGGAGTGTTATCATTCCAGGGTTGGGAGTGTTATCAACCTAGGGTAGGGAGTGTTATCAACCAGGGATAGGGAGTGTTATCATCCCAGGGTAGAGAGTGTTATCAACCAGGGGTAGGGAGTGTTATCAACCAGGGGTAGGGAGTATTATCATCCCAGGGTAGGGAGTGTTATCAACCAGGGGTAGGGAGTATTATCATCCCAGGGTAGGGAGGTTATCAACCAGGGGTAGGGAGTGTTATCATCCTAGGGTAGGGAGTTTTATCTTCCCAGGGTAGGAAGTGCTGGAAAAAAAATCCCCCCCCAGTACCAACAATACCACCAGTCCGATAACATTCTTCTTTGCAAATATACAGGGTCTAAAGCTAGCAACAAACAAAATACCTTTCATCCGTGGACTGCTTGCAGAGGCAAAGGCAATATTCACTGCTTTCACTGAGACCCACTTAAAGGATCACTTGGACAATGAAATATGGATCCCAGGTTACAACCTATACAGATGTGACAGAGTGAACAGGCAAAAGGGGGGGGTTGGCCTGTACATTGCAGAGTCACTTGTTTGCACAGAACTGCTTAATGCCTCAAATGATGTAGTGGAAGTTTTAGCGGTAAAGGTCGAGAACCAAAACCTAGTCATTGTGGTAGTCTACAAGCCTCCGGATGCAACATCCCAGCAATTCCAGGAACAGCTGTTAAAAATTGACCACTGTCTGGAAAATCTTCCAGCTCCTGCACCCAACATCTTGCTCCTGGGGGATTTCAACTTAAGGCACCTAAAATGGAGGAATATAGCAAATAATATTGTTGCAGTAATAACACCAGGAGGCAGCTCTGATGAAAACTCACACTCACACGAGCTTTTAAATCTCTGCACAAAATTCAATTTAAACCAGCAAATAATAGAGCCTACTAGACTGGAGAATACACTAGACCTCATCTTCACTAACAATGATGATCTGATAAGAAATGTCACCATATCAAAAACAATATACTCAGATCACAACATAATTGAGGTTCAGACATGTATGCGTGGAGCCCCAGACGGACATAATGAGACTAGTCACGAGGGAGCATTCACCAAATTCAACTTCAATAACAAAAACATAAAGTGGGACCAAGTAAACCAAGTCCTAACCGATATAAGCTGGGAAGATATACTAAGCAACACAGACCCCAACTTATGCCTAGAACAGATTAACTCGGTGGCACTCGATGTATGCACAAGGCTTATTCCTCTAAGAAAAAGGAGGAGTAGATGTAAAATAGAAAGAGACAGGCGCTCCCTTTACAGGCGACGGAAAAGAATAACAGAGCGGCTAAAAGAGGTCAATATATCTGAAATGCGTAGGGAGACACTGGTCAGAGAAATAGCAAGCATCGAACTTAAGCTAAAAGAATCCTTTAGGAGTCAGGAATCGCGGGAAGAACTAAAAGCCATAAATGAAATCGAAAGAAACCCAAAGTATTTCTTCTCCTATGCCAAATCAAAATCGAGAACAACGTCCAGTATTGGGCCCCTACTTAAACAAGATGGGTCCTACACAGATGACAGCAAGGAAATGAGTGAGCTACTCAAGTCCCAATATGACTCAGTTTTTAGCAAGCCGCTAACCAGACTGAGAGTCGAAGATCAAAATGAATTTTTTATGAGAGAGCCACAAAATTTGATTAACACAAGCCTATCCGATGTTATCCTGATGCCAAATGACTTCGAACAGGCGATAAATGACATGCCCATGCACTCTGCCCCAGGGCCAGACTCATGGAACTCTGTGTTCATCAAGAACTGCAAGAAGCCCCTATCACGAGCCTTTTCCATCCTATGGAGAGGGAGCATGGACACGGGGGTCGTCCCACAGTTACTAAAAACAACAGACATAGCCCCACTCCACAAAGGGGGCAGTAAAGCAACAGCAAAGAACTACAGACCAATAGCACTAACATCCCATATCATAAAAATCTTTGAAAGGGTCCTAAGAAGCAAGATCACCACCCATCTAGAAACCCATCAGTTACACAACCCAGGGCAACATGGGTTTAGAACAGGTCGCTCCTGTCTGTCTCAACTATTGGATCACTACGACAAGGTCCTAAATGCACTAGAAGACAAAAAGAATGCAGATGTAATATATACAGACTTTGCAAAAGCCTTCGACAAGTGTGACCATGGCGTAATAGCGCACAAAATGCGTGCTAAAGGAATAACAGGAAAAGTCGGTCGATGGATCTATAATTTCCTCACTAACAGAACACAGAGAGTAGTCGTCAACAGAGTAAAGTCCGAGGCAGCTACGGTGAAAAGCTCTGTTCCACAAGGCACAGTACTCGCTCCCATCTTGTTCCTCATCCTCATATCCGACATAGACAAGGATGTCAGCCACAGCACCGTGTCTTCCTTTGCAGATGACACCCGAATCTGCATGACAGTGTCTTCCATTGCAGACACTGCAAGGCTCCAGGCGGACATCAACCAAATCTTTCAGTGGGCTGCAGAAAACAATATGAAGTTCAACGATGAGAAATTTCAATTACTCAGATATGGTAAACATGAGGAAATTAAATCTTCATCAGAGTACAAAACAAATTCTGGCCACAAAATAGAGCGAAACACCAACGTCAAAGACCTGGGAGTGATTATGTCAGAGGATCTCACCTTCAAGGACCATAACATTGTATCAATCGCATCTGCTAGAAAAATGACAGGATGGATAATGAGAACCTTCAAAACTAGGGAGGCCAAGCCCATGATGACACTCTTCAGGTCACTTGTTCTATCTAGGCTGGAATATTGCTGCACACTAACAGCACCTTTCAAGGCAGGTGAAATTGCCGACCTAGAAAATGTACAGAGAACTTTCACGGCGCGCATAACGGAGATAAAACACCTCAATTACTGGGAGCGCTTGAGGTTCCTAAACCTGTATTCCCTGGAATGCAGGAGGGAGAGATACATGATTATATACACCTGGAAAATCCTAGAGGGACTAGTACCGAACTTGCACACGAAAATCACTCACTACGAAAGCAAAAGACTTGGCAGACGATGCACCATCCCCCCAATGAAAAGCAGGGGTGTCACTAGCACGTTAAGAGACCATACAATAAGTGTCAGGGGCCCAAGACTGTTCAACTGCCTCCCAGCACACATAAGGGGGATTACCAACAGACCCCTGGCAGTCTTCAAGCTGGCACTGGACAAGCACCTAAAGTCAGTTCCTGATCAGCCGGGCTGTGGCTCGTACGTTGGTTTGCGTGCAGCCAGCAGCAACAGCCTGGTTGATCAGGCTCTGATCCACCAGGAGGCCTGGTCACAGACCGGGCCGCAGGGGCGTTGACCCCCGGAACTCTCTCCAGGTAAACTCCAGGTAAACCAGAGGTAGGGAGTGTTATCATCCCAGGTTAAGGAGTGTTATCATCCAAGGGTAGGGAGTGTTATCATCCCTGGGTAGGAGTGTTATCAAACAGGGGTAGGGAGTGTTATCATCCCAGGGTAGGGAGTGTTATCAACAGGGGTAGGGAGTGTTATCAACCAAAGGTAGGGAGTGTTATCATCCCAGGGTAGGGAGTGTTATTAGCCAAGGGTAGGGAGTGTTATCAACCAGGGGTAGGGAGTGTTATTATTCCTTGGTAGGGTGTGTTATCAACCCAGGGTAGGGAGTGTTATCAACCCAGGGTAGGGAGTGTTATCATCCAGGGGTAGGGAGTGTTATCATCCCAGGGTAGGGAGTGTTATTAGCCAAGGGTAGGGAGTGTTATCAACCAGGGGTAGGGAGTGTTATTATTCCTTTGTAGGGTGTGTTATCAACCCAGGGTAGGGAGTGTTATCAATGCAGGGTAGGGAGTGTTATCAACCCAGGGTAGGGTGTGTTATCAACCAGGGGTAGGGAGTGTTATCATCCCAGGGTAGGGAGTGCTATAATCCCAGGGTAGGGAGTGTTATCAACCCAGGGTATGGAGTGTTATCAACCCAGGGTAGGGAGTGTTATCAACCCAGGGTAGGGTGTGTTATCAACCAGGGGTAGGGAGTGTTATCATCCCAGGGTAGGGAGTGTTATCATCCCAGGGTAGGGAGTGTTATCATCCAGGGGTAGGGAGTGTTATCATCCCAGGGTAGGGAGTGTTATCGACCCAGGGTAGGGAGTGTTATCATTCCAGTATAGTGAGTGTTATCAACCCAGTGTAGGGAATGTTATGAACCAGGGGTAGGGAGTGTTATCAACCCAGGGTAGGGAGTGTTATCATTCCAGTATAGGGAGTGTTATGAACCCATGGTAGGGAGTGTTATCATCCAGGGGTAGGGAGTGTTATCATCCCAGGGTAGGGAGTGTTATCAACCAAGTGTAGGGAGTGTTATCATCCCAGGGCATGGTGTGTTATCAACCCAGGGTAGGGAGTGTTATCATCCCAGGGTAGGGAGTGTTATCAACCCAGGGTAGGGAGTGTTATCAACCCAGGGTAGGGAGTGTTATCATCCGAGGGTAGGGAGTGTTATCAACCCAGGGTAGGGAGTATTATCAACCAGGGGTAGGGGGTGTTATCATCCCAGGGTAGGGAGTGTTATCATCCCAGGGTAGGGAGTGTTATCATCCCAGGGTAGGGAGTGTTATCAACCAGGGGTAGGGAGTGTTATCATCCCAGGGTAGGGAGTGTTATCCCTGGGGAGGGAGTGTTATCAACCAGGGGTAGGGAGTGTTATCATCCCAGGGTAGGGAGTGTTATCGACCCAGGGTAGGGAGTGTTATCATTCCAGTATAGTGAGTGTTATCAACCCAGTGTAGGGAATGTTATGAACCAGGGGTAGGGAGTGTTATCAACCCAGGGTAGGGAGTGTTATCAACCCAGGGTAGGGAGTGTTATCATTCCAGTATAGGGAGTGTTATGAACCCATGGTAGGGAATGTTATCAACCAGGGGTAGTGAGTGTTATCAACCCAGGGTAGGAAGTGTTATCAGCCAAGGGTAGTGAGTGTTATTCCAGGGTAGGGAGGGTAGGGTAGAGCGAAAAACTAACATCAAAGACCTGGGAGTGATCATGTCGGAGGATCTCACCTTCAAGGACCATAACATTGTATCCATGACTCAAGAAATCGTAATGACACGATTGCAAATAAACCATACCCCCGGCCGGGATTGAACCCGCGGTCATAGAGTCTCAAAACTCCAGCCAGTCGCGCTAGCCACTAGACCAGCTAGCCACAAAAAGATTCATCCAACTAGGTATGTTGACGGCAGTGAAGGGACTTGAACTAGAGTTCGTCACGGCCACGCTAGCTGGAGATTCGTCTGTAAAAACTTGCATTTGTGGTCACAGAGGTGCCTGTGCTAACTTTCCTATGGTGTAGAAATATACCTAGTTGGATGAATCTTTTTGTGGCTAGCTGGTCTAGTGGCTAGCGCGACGGGCTGGAGTTTTGAGACTCTATGACCGCGGGTTCAATCCCGGCCGGGGGTATGGTTTATTTGCAATCGTGTCATTACGATTTCTTGAGTCATGTTGACGGCAGTGAAGGGACTTGAACTAGAGTTCGTCACGGCCACGCTAGCTGGAGATTCGTCTGTAAAAACTTGCATTTGTGGTCACAGAGGTGCCTGTGCTAACTTTCCTATGGTGTAGAAATATACCTAGTTGGATGAATCTTTTTGTGGCTAGCTGGTCTAGTGGCTAGCGCGACGGGCTGGAGTTTTGAGACTCTATGACCGCGGGTTCAATCCCGGCCGGGGGTATGGTTTACATTGTATCCATCGCAGCTGCTAGAAAAATGACAGGATGGATAATGAGAACCTTCAAAACTAGGGATGCCAAGCCCATGATGACACTCTTCAGGTCGCTTGTTCTATCTAGGCTGGAATATTGCTGCACACTAACAGTACCATTCAAGGCAGGTGAAATTGCCGACCTAGAAAATGTACAGAGAACCTTTACTGCACACATAACGGAGATAAAACACCTCAATTACTGGGAGCGCTTGAAGTTCCTGAACCTGTACTCCCTGGAATGCAGGCGGGAGAGATACATGATTATATACACCTGGAAAATCCTGAAGGGACTAGTACCGAACTTGCATACGAAAATCACTCACAACGAAAGCAAAAGACTCGGCAGACGATGCAACATCCCCCCAATGAAAAGCAGGGGTGTCACTAGCACGTTAAGAGACAACACAATAAGTGTCAGGGGCCCAAGACTGTTCAACTGCCTGCCAGCATACATAAGGGGGATTACCAGTAGACACCTGGTTGTCTTCAAGCAGGCACTGGACAAGCATCTAAAGTCGGTACCTGACTAGCCGGGCTGTGGCTCGTCTGTTGGATTGCATGCAGCCAGCAGTAACAGCCTGGTTGATCATGCCCTGTTCCACCATGAGGCCTGGTCTCAGACCGCAAAACTCTCTCCAGGTAAACTCCAGGTAAACCAAGGGTAGGGAGTGTTATCATCCCAGGTTAGGGAGTGTTATCAACCTAGGGTAGTGAGTTATCCACCGAGGATAATGCAGGGTAGTGAGTGTTATCCACCCAGTATAACCCAGGTTAGGGAGTTATTCACCCAGGATATCCAGGGTAGTGAGGATTATCCACCCAGGATTACGCAGGGCACCTAGTTATCCACCCATCATAACCCAGGGTAGTGAGTGTCATCCAGCCAGGATAACCCAGGGTAGTGAGAGTTAACCACCCAGGATATCCCAGCTTAGGGAGCTATCCACCTACGATAAGTCAAGGTAGTGAGTTATCCACCCAGGATAACCCAGGGTAGGAAGTGTTATCCACCCATGGTAGGAAGTTTTCCACCCAAGATAACCCAGGGTAAGGAGTGTTAGCCACCCAGGGTTGGGACTGTTATCCTCCCAGGGTAGGGAGTGTCATCATCCCTTGGTAGTGAGTTATTCACCACGGATAATGCAGGGTAGTGAGTGTTATCCATCCAGGATAACCCAGGGTAATGAGTGTTAATCACTCAGGATAACCCAGGGTAGGGAGTTATCCACCCAGGATATCCCAGGGTAGGGAGTTATCCACCCAGAGTAAGGAGTGCTGGCCACCCAGTGTATGGAGTGTCAGCCACCGAGGATAATGCAGGGTACAGAGTGTTATCCACCCAGGATAACCCAGGGTAGGGATTGTTATCCACCCAGGATAACCCAGGGTAGGGATTGTTATCCACCCAAGATAGTCTAAGGTAGGGAGTATTAGCCACCAAGGATAACCAAGGGTAGGGAGTGTTATTCTCCCAGGATAACCCAAGATAAAGAGTGTTCGCCACCCAGGGTAGGGAGTGTTAGCCACCCAGGATAACCCAGGGTAGGGAGTGTTAGCCACCCAGGATAACCCAGGGTAGGGAGTTTTAGCCACCCAGGATAACCCAGGAAAGCCAGCACATCATCGAGACTGTCTGTCTTTTTTCCATTGTGGTCCTTCAAACTTGTATCCCAGGATGCCACCCACACCAGTCAACTAATACCAAGGCACCTGGTTACTGCTAGGTGAGCAGCTACAGCAGGTGTAAGGTTGCTAACACCCAGGTAGATACTTGCCGCTAGGTGAACAGGAATAGCAGGTATAAGGTGGTTAATACCCAGGCACCTACTTCCTACTAGGTGAACAGAGAGGGCAAGTATTAGGAAACATGCCCAGCATTACCACCTGTACTGGGGATTGAACTCTGAACACCCAGTGTTAGAGGTGAGAGCATTGCCAACCAAGCCATGAAACACAGTTTATGGGAGTTATACATATGTTGTAGTCTGATACTTTTTTGTTGAAGTGATACTTATGCTGGAGCATAATGCACATGTGAGAGTGTGATACATATGTGGGAGTGATCATATGTGTGAGTGATACAGTGTGTGAGTGATACAGTGTGTGAGTGATACAGTGTGTGAGTGATACAGTGTGTGAGTGATACAGTGTGTGAGTGATAGTGTTTGAGTGATACAGTGTGTGAGTGATACAGTGTGTGAGTGATATAGTGTGTGAGTGATACAGTGTGTGAGTGATATAGTGTGTGAGTGATACAGTGTGTGAGTGATATAGTGTGTGACAGTATGTGAGTGATACAGTGTGTGAGTGATATAGTGTGTGAGTGATACAGTGTGTGAGTGATACAGTGTGTGAGTGATACAGTGTGTGAGTGATACAGTGTGTGAGTGATACAGTGTGTGAGTGATATAGTGTGTGACAGTATGTGAGTGATACAGTGTGTGAGTGATACAGTGTGTGAGTGATACAGTGTGTGAGTGATACAGTGTGTGAGTGATACAGTGTGTGACAGTATGTGAGTGATACAGTGTGTGAGTGATACAGTGTGTGAGTGATACAGTGTGTGAGTGATACAGTGTGTGAGTGATACAGTGTTTGAGTGATACAGTGTGTGAGTGATACAGTGTGTGAGTGATACAGTGTGTGAGTGATACAGTGTGTGAGTGATACAGTATGTGAGTGATACAGTGTATGAGTGATACAGTGTGTGAGTGATACAGTGTGTGAGTGATACAGTGTGTGAGTGATACAGTGTGTGAGTGATACAGTATGTGAGTGATATAGTGTATGAGTGATACAGTGTGTGAGTGATACAGTGTGTGAGTGATACAGTGTGTGAGTGATACAGTGTGTGAGTGATACAGTGTATGAGTGATACAGTGTGTGAGTGATACAGTGTATGAGTGATACAGTGTGTGAGTGATACAGTGTGTGAGTGATACAGTGTGTGAGTGATACAGTATGTGAGTGATACAGTGTGTGAGTGATACAGTGTGTGAGTGATACAGTGTGTGAGTGATACAGTGTGTGAGTGATACAGTGTGTGAGTGATACAGTATGTGAGTGATACAGAGTGATACAGTCAGAGTGATACAGTCAGAGTGATACAGTGATACAGTGTGTGAGTGATACAGTGTGTGAGTGATACAGTATGTGAGTGATACAGTGTGTGAGTGATACAGTGTATGAGTGATACAGTGTGTGAGTGATACAGTGTATGAGTGATACAGTATGTGAGTGATACAGTGTGTGAGTGATACAGTGTGTGAGTGATACAGTGTGTGAGTGATACAGTGTATGAGTGATACAGTGTGTGAGTGATACAGTGTGTGAGTGATACAGTGTGTGAGTGATACAGTGTGTGAGTGATACAGTGTGTGAGTGATACAGTGTGTGAGTGATACAGTGTGTGAGTGATACAGTGTGTGAGTGATACAGTGTGTGAGTGATACAGTGTGTGAGTGATACAGTGTGTGAGTGATACAGTGTGTGAGTGATACAGTGTGTGAGTGATACAGTGTGTGAGTGATACAGTGTGTGAGTGATACAGTGTGTGAGTGATACAGTGTGTGAGTGATACAGTGTGTGAGTGATACAGTGTGTGAGTGATACAGTGTGTGAGTGATACAGTGTGTGAGTGATACAGTGTGTGAGTGATACAGTGTATGAGTGATACAGTGTGTGAGTGATACAGTGTGTGAGTGATACAGTGTGTGAGTGATACAGTATGTGAGTGATACAGTGTGTGAGTGATACAGTGTGTGAGTGATACAGTGTGTGAGTGATACAGTGTGTGAGTGATACAGTGTGTGAGTGATACAGTGTGTGAGTGATACAGTGTGTGAGTGATACAGTGTGTGAGTGATACAGTGTGTGAGTGATACAGTATGTGAGTGATATAGTGTGTGAGTGATACAGTGTGTGAGTGATACAGTGTTTGAGTGATACAGTGTGTGAGTGATACAGTATGTGAGTGATACAGTGTGTGAGTGATACAGTGTGTGAGTGATACAGTGTGTGAGTGATACAGTATGTGAGTGATACAGTGTGTGAGTGATACAGTATGTGAGTGATACAGTGTGTGAGTGATACAGTGTGTGAGTGATACAGTGTGTGAGTGATACAGTGTGTGAGTGATATAGTGTGTGAGTGATACAGTGTGTGAGTGATACAGTGTTTGAGTGATACAGTGTGTGAGTGATACAGTGTTTGAGTGATACAGTGTGTGAGTGATACAGTGTGTGAGTGATACAGTGTGTGAGTGATACAGTGTGTGAGTGATACAGTGTGTGAGTGATACAGTGTGTGAGTGATACAGTGTGTGAGTGATACAGTGTGTGAGTGATACAGTGTGTGAGTGATACAGTGTGAGTGATACAGTGAGGGATACAGTGTATGAGTGATACAGTGTGTGAGTGATACAGTGTGTGAGTGATACAGTGTGTGAGTGATACAGTGTGTGAGTGATACAGTGTGTGAGTGATACAGTGTGTGAGTGATACAGTGTGTGAGTGATACAGTGTGTGAGTGATACAGTATGTGAGTGATACAGTGTGTGAGTGATACAGTGTGTGAGTGATACAGTGTGTGAGTGATACAGTGTGTGAGTGATACAGTGATACAGTGTGTGAGTGATACAGTATTTGAGTGATACAGTGTGTGAGTGATACAGTGTGTGAGTGATACAGTGTGTGAGTGATACAGTGTGTGAGTGATACAGTGTGTGAGTGATACAGTATTTGAGTGATACAGTGTGTGAGTGATACAGTATTTGAGTGATACAGTGTGTGAGTGATACAGTGTGTGAGTGATACAGTGTGTGAGTGATACAGTGTGTGAGTGATACAGTGTGTGAGTGATACAGTGTGTGAGTGATACAGTGTGTGAGTGATACAGTGTGTGAGTGATACAGTGTGTGAGTGATACAGTGTGTGAGTGATACAGTGTGTGAGTGATACAGTGTGTGAGTGATACAGTGTGTGAGTGATACAGTGTGTGAGTGATACAGTGTGTGAGTGATACAGTGTGTGAGTGATACAGTGTGTGAGTGATACAGTGTGTGAGTGATACAGTGTGTGAGTGATACAGTGTGTGAGTGATATAGTGTGTGAGTGATACAGTGTGTGAGTGATACAGTGTGTGAGTGATACAGTGTGTGAGTGATACAGTGTGTGAGTGATACAGTGTGTGAGTGATACAGTGTGTGAGTGATACAGTGTGTGAGTGATACAGTGTGTGAGTGATACAGTGTTTGAGTGAGTGTGTGAGTGATACAGTGTGAGTGATACAGTGTGTGAGTGATACAGTGTATGAGTGATACAGTGTGTGAGTGATACAGTGTGTGAGTGATACAGTGTGTGAGTGATGTGTGACAGTCTGTGAGTGATACAGTGTGTGAGTGATACAGTGTGTGAGTGATACAGTGTGTGAGTGATACAGTGTGTGAGTGATACAGTGTGTGAGTGATATAGTGTGTGACAGTATGTACTCACCTAGTTGTACTCACCTAGTTGAGGTTGCGGGGGTCGAGTCCGAGCTCCTGGCCCCGCCTCTTCACTGATCGCTACTAGGTCACTCTCCCTGAGCCGTGAGCTTTATCGTACCTCTGCTTAAAGCTATGTATGGATCCTGCCTCCACTACATCGCTTCCCAAACTATTCCACTTACTGACTACTCTGTGGCTGAAGAAATACTTCCTAACATCCCTGTGATTCATCTGTGTCTTTAGCTTCCAACTGTGTCCCCTTGTTACTGTGTCCAATCTCTGGAACATCCTGTTTTTGTCCACCTTGTCAATTCCTCTCAGTATTTTGTATGTCGTTATCATGTCCCCCCTATCTCTCCTGTCCTCCAGTGTCGTCAGGTTGATTTCCCTTAACCTCTCCTCGTAGGACATACCTCTTAGCTCTGGGACTAGTCTTGTTGCAAACCTTTGCACTTTCTCTAGTTTCTTTACGTGCTTGGCTAGGTGTGGGTTCCAAACTGGTGCCGCATACTCCAATATGGGCCTAACGTATACGGTGTACAGGGTCCTGAACGATTCCTTATTAAGATGTCGGAATGCTGTTCTGAGGTTTGCTAGGCGCCCATATGCTGCAGCAGTTATTTGGTTGATGTGCGCTTCAGGAGATGTGCCTGGTGTTATACTCACCCCAAGATCTTTTTCCTTGAGTGAGGTTTGTAGTCTCTGACCCCCTAGACTGTACTCCGTCTGCGGCCTTCTTTGCCCTTCCCCAATCTTCATGACTTTGCACTTGGTGGGATTGAACTCCAGGAGCCAATTGCTGGACCAGTTCTGCAGCCTGTCCAGATCCCTTTGTAGTTCTGCCTGGTCTTCGATCGAGTGTATTCTTCTCATCAACTTCACGTCATCTGCAAACAGGGACACCTCAGAGTCTATTCCTTCCGTCATGTCGTTCACAAATACCAGAAACAGCACTGGTCCTAGGACTGACCCCTGCGGGACCCCGCTGGTCACAGGTGCCCACTCTGACACCTCGCCACGTACCATGACTCGCTGCTGTCTTCCTGACAAGTATTCCCTGATCCATTGTAGTGCCTTCCCTGTTATCCCTGCTTGGTCCTCCAGTTTTTGCACCAATCTCTTGTGTGGAACTGTGTCAAACGCCTTCTTGCAGTCCAAGAAAATGCAATCCACCCACCCCTCTCTCTCTTGTCTTACTGCTGTCACCATGTCATAGAACTCCAGTAGGTTTGTGACACAGGATTTCCCGTCCCTGAAACCATGCTGGCTGCTGTTGATGAGATCATTCCTTTCTAGGTGTTCCACCACTCTTCTCCTGATAATCTTCTCCATGATTTTGCATACTATACATGTCAGTGACACTGGTCTGTAGTTTAATGCTTCATGTCTGTCTCCTTTTTTAAAGATTGGGACTACATTTGCTGTCTTCCATGCCTCAGGCAATCTCCCTGTTTCGATAGATGTATTGAATATTGTTGTTAGGGGTACAGTGAGTGATACAGTTTGTGAGTGATACAGTGTGTGAGTGATATAGTGTGTGAGTGATACAGTGTGTGACTGATACAGTGTGTGAGTGATACAGTGTGTGAGTGATACAGTGTGTGAGTGATACAGTGTGTGAGTGATACAGTGTGTGAGTGATATAGTGTGTGAGTGATACAGTGTGTGACTGATACAGTGTGTGAGTGATACAGTGTGTGAGTGATACAGTGTGTGAGTGATACAGTGTGTGAGTGATACAGCGTGTGAGTGATACAGTGTATGAGTGATACAGCGTGTGAGTGATACAGTGTATGAGTGATACAGTGTGTGAGTGATACAGTTTGTGAGTGATACAGTGTGTGAGTGATACAGTGTGTGAGTGATACAGTGTATGAGTGATACAGTGTGTGAGTGATACAGTGTGTGAGTGATACAGTGTGTGAGTGATACAGTGTATGAGTGATACAGTGTGTGAGTGATACAGTGTGTGAGTGATACAGTGTGTGAGTGATACAGTGTGTGAGTGATACAGTGTGTGACTGATACAGTGTGTGACTGATACAGTGTGTGAGTGATACAGTTTGTGAGTGATACAGTGTGTGAGTGATACAGTGTGTGAGTGATATAGTGTGTGACAGTATGTGAGTGATACAGTGTGTGAGTGATACAGTGTGTGACTGATACAGTGTGTGAGTGATACAGTTTGTGAGTGATACAGTATGTGAGTGATACAGTGTGTGAGTGGTACAGTGTGTGAGTGATACAGTGTGTGAGTGATACAGTGTGTGAGTGATACAGTGTGTGAGTGATACAGTGTGTGATACAGTGTGTGAGTGGTACAGTGTGTGAGTGATACAGTGTGTGAGTGATACAGTGTGTGAGTGATACAGTGTGTGAGTGATACAGTATGTGAGTGATACAGTGTATGACAGTATGTGAGTGATACAGTGTGTGAGTGATACAGTGTGTGAGTGATACAGTGTGTGAGTGATACAGTGTGTGATACAGTGTGTGAGTGATACAGTGTGTGAGTGATACAGTGTGTGAGTGATACAGTGTGTGAGTGATACAGTGTGTGAGTGATACAGTGTGTGACAGTATGTGAGTGATACAGTGTGTGAGTGATACAGTGTGTGACAGTATGTGAGTGATACAGTGTGTGAGTGATACAGTGTGTGACAGTATGTGAGTGATACAGTGTGTGAGTGATACAGTGTGTGACAGTATGTGAGTGATACAGTGTGTGAGTGGTACAGTGTGTGAGTGATACAGTGTGTGAGTGGTACAGTGTGTGAGTGATACAGTGTGTGAGTGATACAGTATGTGAGTGATACAGTGTGTGAGTGATACAGTATGTGAGTGGTACAGTGTGTGAATGATACAATGTGTGAGTGATACAGTGTGTGAGTGATACAGTATGTGAGTGGTACAGTGTGTGAATGATACAATGTGTGAGTGATACAGTGTGTGAGTGATACAGTGATACAGTGTGTGAGAGTTTGTGTGTGATACAGTGTGTGAGTGATACAGTGTGTGAGTGATACAGTGTGTGAGTGATACAGTGTGTGAGTGATACAGTGTGTGAGTGATACAGTGTGTGAGTGATACAGTGTGTGAGTGATACAGTGTGTGAGTGATACAGTGTGTGAGTGATACAGTGTGTGAGTGATACAGTGTGTGAGTGATACAGTATGTGAGTGGTACAGTGTGTGAATGATACAATGTGTGAGTGATACAGTGTGTGAGTGATACAGTATTTGAGTGATACAGTGTGTGAGTGATACAGTGTGTGAATGATACAGTGTGTGAGTGATACAGTGTGTGAGTGATACAGTGTGTGAGTGATACAGTGTGTGAGTGATACAGTGTGTGAGTGATACAGTGTGTGAGTGATACAGTGTGTGAGTGATACAGTGTGTGAGTGATACAGTGTGTGAGTGATACAGTGTGTGAGTGATACAGTGTGTGAGTGATACAGTGTGTGAGTGATACAGTGTGTGAGTGATACAGTGTGTGAGTGATACAGTGTGTGAGTGATACAGTGTGTGAGTGATACAGTGTGTGAGTGATACAGTGTGTGAGTGATACAGTGTGTGAGTGATACAGTGTGTGAGTGATACAGTGTGTGAGTGATACAGTGTGTGAGTGATACAGTGTGTGAGTGATACAGTGTGTGAGTGATACAGTGTGTGAGTGATACAGTGTGTGAGTGATACAGTGTGTGAGTGATATAGTGTGTGAGTGATACAGTGTGTGAGTGATATAGTGTGTGAGTGATACAGTGTGTGAGTGATACAGTGTGTGAGTGATACAGTGTGTGAGTGATACAGTGTGTGAGTGATACAGTGTGTGAGTGATACAGTATGTGAGTGATACAGTGTGTGAGTGATATAGTGTGTGAGTGATACAGTGTGTGAGTGATACAGTGTGTGAGTGATACAGTATGTGAGTGATATAGTGTGTGAGTGATACAGTGTGTGAGTGATATAGTGTGTGAGTGATACAGTATGTGAGTGATACAGTATGTGAGTGATACAGTATGTGAGTGATATAGTGTGTGAGTGATACAGTGTGTGAGTGATACAGTGTGTGAGTGATACAGTATGTGAGTGATATAGTGTGTGAGTGATACAGTGTGTGAGTGATACAGTATGTGAGTGATATAGTGTGTGAGTGATACAGTATGTGAGTGATACAGTATGTGAGTGATACAGTGTGTGAGTGATACAGTGTGTGATACAGTGTGTGAGTGATACAGTGTTTGAGTGATACAGTGTGTGAGTGATACAGTGTGAGTGATGTGAGTGATACAGTGTGTGAGTGATACAGTGTGTGAGTGATACAGTGTGTGATGATTGTGTGTGTGTGAGTGATACAGTGTGTGAGTGATACAGTGTGTGAGTGATACAGTGTGTGAGTGATACAGTGTGTGAGTGATACAGTATGTGAGTGATACAGTGTGTGAGTGATACAGTGTGTGAGTGATACAGTATGTGAGTGATACAGTGTGTGAGTGATACAGTGTGTGAGTGATACAGTGTGTGAGTGATACAGTATGTGAGTGATACAGTGTGTGAGTGATACAGTGTGTGAGTGATACAGTGTGTGAGTGATACAGTGTGTGAGTGATACAGTATGTGAGTGATACAGTATGTGAGTGATACAGTGTGTGAGTGATATAGTGTGTGAGTGATACAGTGTGTGAGTGATACAGTGTGTGACAGTATGTGAGTGATACAGTATGTGAGTGATACAGTGTGTGAGTGATACAGTGTGTGAGTGATACAGTGTGTGACAGTATGTGAGTGATACAGTATGTGAGTGATACAGTGTGTGAGTGATACAATGTGTGAGTGATACAGTATTTGAGTGATACAGTGTGTGAGTGATACAGTGTGTGAATGATACAGTGTGTGAGTGATACAGTATTTGAGTGATACAGTGTGCGAGTGATACAGTGTGTGAGTGATACAGTGTGTGAGTGATACAGTATTTGAGTGATACAGTGTGTGAGTGATACAGTGTGTGAATGATACAATGTGTGAGTGATACAGTGGTCGAGTGATACAGTGGTCGAGTGATACAGTGTGTACTCACCTAATTGTGGTTGCAGGGGTTGAGACTCAGCTCCTGGCTCCACCTCTTCTCTGATCGCTACTAGGTCCTCTCCCTCTCTGCTTCCTGAGCTTTGTCATACCTCTTCTTAAAACTATGTATGGTTCCTGCCTCCACTACTTCACTTGCTAGGCTATTCCACTTCCTGACGACTCTATGACTGAAGAAATACTTCCTAATGTCCCTGTGACTCGTCTGAGTCTTCAGCTTCCAATTGTAACCCCTTGTTTCTGTGTCCCCTCTCTGGAACATCCTGTCTCTGTCCACCTTGTCTATTCCCCGCAGTATCTTGTATGTCGTTATCATGTCTCCCCTGACCCTTCTGTCCTCCAGTGTCGTCAGTCCGATTTCCCTCAACCTTTCCTTGTACGACATTCCCCTGAGCTCTGGAACTAGCCTTGTTGCAAACCTTTGTACTTTCTCAAACTTCTTGACGTGCTTGACCAGGTGTGGGTTCCAGACTGGTGCTGCATACTCCAGTATGGGCCTAACATACACAGTGTACAATGTATTGAACGATTCCTTAGTAAGGTATCAGAATGCTATTCTCAGGTTTGCCAGGCGCCCATATACTGCAGCAGTTATTTGGTTGATGTGTGTCTCCAGTGACGTGCTCGGTGTTATGGTCACCCCAAGATCTTTCTCCCTGAGTGAGGTCTGTAGTCTTTGTCCACCTAGCCTATACTCTGTCTGCAGTCTTCTTTGCCCCTCCCCAATCTTCATGACTTTGCATTTGGCAGGGCTGAATTTGGGAAGCCAGTTTCTGGACCACATGTCCAGCCTGTCCAGGTCTCTTTGCAGTCCTGCCTCATCTTCATCCAATTTAATTCTTCTCATCAGCTTCACATCATCTGCGAATAGGGACACTTCAGTCTATTCCTTCCATCATGTCATTCGCAAATATCAAAAATAGCACTGGTCCTAGAACTGACCCCTGTGGGACTCAGCTCGTCACAGGCGCCCACTGTGATACCTCTTAACGTACCATGACTCATTGTTGCCTCCCTGTCAGGTATTCCCTGATCCATTGCAGTGTCCTCCCTGTTATATGCACCTGATCCTCCAGCTTCTGCACTAATCTCTTGTGATGAACTGTGTCAAAGGCCTTCCTGCAGTCCAGGAAAATGCAATCAACCCACCCCTCTCTCTCGTGTCTTATTTCTGTTACCTTGTCATAAAACTCAAGAAGGTTTGTGACACAGGATTTGCCTTCCATGAACCCATGCTAGTTTTCATTTATATTCTTGTTCCGTTCCAGGTGTTCCACCACTCTCCTCCTGATAATCTTCTCCATGATTTTGCATACTATACATGTCA
Organism: Cherax quadricarinatus; assembly: GCF_038502225.1. Lineage (NCBI taxonomy): Eukaryota > Metazoa > Arthropoda > Malacostraca > Decapoda > Parastacidae > Cherax > Cherax quadricarinatus. Next base: position 28,578 of record NW_027197038.1, on the reverse strand, counting down.
GAGACACAGGTCTGTAGTTTAGTGCCTTGTTTCTGTTTCCTTTGTTAAATATGGGGACTACATTTGCTGTCTTCCATTTCTCAGGTAGTTGCCCAGTTTCAAGGGATGTGTTGAAGATTGTGGTTAGGGGCATGCACAGCATCTCTGCTCCTTCTCTAAGGACCCACAGGGAGATGTTGTCCGGTCCCATCGCCTTTAAGGTATCAAGGTCACATAGCAGCTTCTGCACCTCCTCCTTGGTTGTTCGTATGTCATCCAACATTTGTTGGTATATTCCCTCTTGATGTTCCCTTCTGTGCTGTCTTCCCAGAGCCCTTCCTGTCTCTACTGTAAAAACTTCCTTAAATCTCCTCTTTAGCTCCTCACATACCTCCTGATCATTTCTTGTGAGTTCTCCACCTTCTGTCCTCAGTCTGATCACCTGGCCTTTGACTGTTGCCTTCCTCCTGATGTGGCTATACAACAGTTTCGGGTCAGTCTTGACTTTCGATGCTATGTTATTTTCATACTGTCGCTGGGCCTCCCTCCTTACCTGTGCATACTCGTTCCTGGCTCTGTGACTGATCTCCCTATTTTCATGTGTTCTCTGCCTTCTGTACTTTTTCCATTCTTTATTGCACTTTGTTTTTGCCTCCTTACACCGTCGGGTAAACCAGGGGCTCATTCTGGTCTTCCCATTGTTTCTGTTGCCCTTGGGAATAAACCTTTCCACTGCCTCCTTGCATTTTGTTGTTACATATTCCATCATTTCATTTACTGGCTTTCCTGCTAGTTCTCTGTCCCACAGAACCTGCAGGAAGTTCCTCAAACCCATGTAGTCCCCTCTTTTATAGTCTGGCTTTTCCCATTCAACTCCTGTTACTCTCTCCACTTGCAACTCTACTATGTATTCCAAGCACAGAACCACGTGGTCACTAGCTCCTAGGGGACACTCATATGTGATGTCCTCAATGTCTGAACTGCCCAGGCATTGAGGAGTGAGTGATACAGTGTGTGAATGATACAGTATGTGAGTGATGCAGTGTGTAATACAGTCTGTAATACAGTGTGTGAGTGATACACTATGTGAGTGATACAGTGTTTGAGTGACAGAGTGTGTGAGTGGTACAGTGTGAGTGATATGGTGTGTGATACAGTGTGTGAGTGGTACATAGGTGGGAGTAATAGTGTGAGTGACAGTGTGTGAGTGACACAGGATGTGAGTGATAGTGCATGAGTGATACAGTGTATGAGTGATACAATGTGTGAGTGACACAGTATGTGAGTGATACAGTGTGTGAGTATTACAGTGTGTGAGCGATACAGTGTTTGACACAGTATGTGAGTGATGCAGTGTGTGATACAGTGTGAGTGATACAGTGTGTGAGTGATAGTGTGTGAGTGATACAGTGTTTAAGTGACACAGTATGTGAGTGATATAGTGTTTGAGTGACACAGTGTGTGAGTGGTGCAGTGTGAGTGATAGTGTGTGAGTGATACAGTGTGTGAGTGATAGTGTGTGCATTACACAGTGTGTGAGCGATACAGTGTTTACCTGGAGAGGGTTTTGGGGGTCAATGCCCTCGTGGCCTAGGCTGAGACCAGGCCTCATGGTGGATCAGGGTCTGATCAATCAGGCTGTTACTGCTGGCCGCACGCAAGCCGACGTATGAACCACAGCACGGTTGGTCAGGTACTGACAGCCAGGTGTCTATTGGTAATCCCCCTTATGTATGCTGGGAGGCAAATGAAGTTTTGGGCCCTGAACACTTATTATGCTGTCTCTCACTGTACTCATGGTGCCCTTGCTTTTCATTGGGGGTATGTTGCATCTCCTGTTGAGTCTTTTGCTTTCATAGAAAGTGATTTTCGTGTGCAGGTTTGGTACCAATCCCTCCAGGACCTTCCAAGTGTATATTATCGTGTATCTCCTTCGCCTGCATTCGAGGAAATACAGATCAGTGACCTTCAACCGTTCCCAGTAGTTTGGGTGACTTATTGTACTTATGTGTGCTGTGAAAGTTCTTTGTACACTCTTCAGGTCTGCAGTGTCGCCAGCCTTGAAGGGGGCCGTTAATGTACAGCAGTATTCCAGCCTAGGGAGCACAAGCGATTTGAAGAGAATCATCATGGGCTTGGTGTTCCTAGTTTTGAAGGTTCTCATTATCCATCCTTTCATTTTCCTAGCAGATGAAGTAGATGCATTGTTGTGGTCTTTGAAGGAGAGATCTGACATTATCACTCTCAGGTCCTTCACATTACTTTTCCGCTCTATTGTATGGTTAGAATTTGTTGTATACCCTGACACATTTTTAATTTCTTCAAGTTTCCCATATCTGAGTAGTTGAAATTTCTCCTCGTTGAACTTCATAATGTTTTGAGTGGCCCTTTCGAAGATTTGGTTGATGTCTACTTGGAGTCTTGCAGTGTCTTCGATGGAGGTAACTGCCATGGTAATCCAGGTGTCTTCCGCATTGGAAGACACGGAGCTGTGGCTTACATGTCTGTCTATGTCAGAAATGAGGATGAGGAATAGAATGGGAGTGAGTACTGTGCCTTGTGGAACAGAGCTTTTTACTGTGGCTGTCTGGGACTTTACTCTGTTTACTATTACTCTTTGTGTTCTGTTTGTCAGGAAGCTGTAGATCCATCAACCAACTTTTCCCCTTTATTCCTTTATCATGCATTTTGTGTGCTATTACACCATGGTCACACTTGTCGAAAGCGTTTGCAAAGTCTGTGTATACTACATCTGTACAGTGGACCCCTGCCTTACGAACGCATCGTGTTATCTGGAGAGAGTTCTGGAGAGAGTTCCGGGGCTCAACGCCCCCGCGGCCCGGTCTGTGACCAGGCCTCCTTAGGTCAGTGTCCCAGGATGCGACCCATACCAGTCGACTAACACCCAGGTACCCATTTTACTGATGGGGAACATAGACAACAGGTGGAAAGAAACACGTCCAATGTTTCTACTCTGGCTGGGAATCGAACCCAGGCCCTCACCGTGTGAAGCGAGAGCGTTAACCACCACCATATGAAGTATTTGAATGCAAAAATTTTGCCTCGCCTCACGATAAAAAAGTCGCCTTACGTGATTCTCTGGGACGCATCCCACGTGTGGTCTCAGCGCCAGTGTTTACAAGCCAGCCAGTGCGGTCGCATCTACGCATACGTTCGGTACATTTCACATTATCCCAGTGTTTGTAGTGCTTGTAAATGCAAAATAAGTCACCATGGACCCCAAGAAAGCTTCTAGTGCCATCCCTGTGGTAAAAAGGGCGAGAATTAGTATGGAATTGAAAAAAGGATTAAGGAAATGTGTATTAAGTGGGTTGAACTGCAAACCTTTACGGATGAAAATCACCCTGACACAGCTGCACACCCTGACGCACCCTGCAAGCCGTGTTGGCAACCTGTACAATGACAATGTTATGACCCATTTTAGGAAAGTCTTAACCCTTTGGGGGTTTCGACCATACTAGTATGGCTTACGTGCCGTACTAGTACGGCTTACGTTATGTACTAGTATGCATAAATTCTAGCTCCCTCAAATCTAGCAAGAGAAAGCTGGTAGGCCTACATATGAAAGAATTTGTCTATGTGGTTAGTGTGCGCAGTATAAAAAAAATCCTGCAGCACACAGTGCGTGATGAGAAAAAAAAAATTTGTCCGTGTTTTTGGTTTAACTCTTAAACTGTCCAAACAGATCTTCGTTCACATGAAAAGTACAGTGGACCCCAAATGTAAAAAAAAAAAAAGAAGGTCTACGTTTTTTTACATACAGTGGATTCAATGGCATCGGTATTCGATAAATCCGGTATTCGATGCATTTTAACGCAAAAATTTCGCCTCGTTATCCGATTGAAAACCCGGTATTCAATATGATTCGTACGAGACGTGTCCACGTGTGGCATGAACTGCCCCGTGTGTGCCAGTGTTTACAAGCCAGGATACATTCGGTACATTCCATATTATCACTGTTTTTGGTGCTTGTTTCTGCAAAATAAGTCACCATGGGCCCCAAGAAAGCTTCTAGTGCCAACCCTGTGGTAAAAAGGGTGAGAATTAGTATGGAAATTAAGAAAGATTTTGAAGGGTTTGGGGCTAACCCTGAGAAGCCTATGCCAGTTGTGGAATCCATTGTGCCTACTTCAAAAATTAAGGAAATGTGTGCACAGTGGGTTGAACTGCAAACCTTTATGGATGAAAATCACCCTAACACAGCTATTGCAAGCCGTGCTGGTGACTATTACAATGACAATGTTGTGGCCCATTTTAGACAAATCGTAAAGGAACGGGAGGTACAGAGCTCTATGGACAGATTTGTTGTGCGACAGAGGTCCAGTGACTCTCAAGCTGGTCCTAGTGGCATTAAAAGAAGAAGGGAAGTAACCCCGGAAAAGGACTTGCTACCTCAAGTCCTAATGGAAGGGGATTCCCCTTCTAAACACTAACACCATCCACACTCTCCCCTCCTCCCATCCCATCAATCATCACCAGATCTTCATTAAAGGTAAGTGTCAATTATTCTATTGTTATTATTTTATTGTTATTGTTGTTACTGTAATTATTCTATTGCATTAAACTTAATATTTCATGTGGTAAAATTTTTTTTTTCATACTTTTGGGTGTCTTGCACGGATTAATTTGATTTCCATTATTTCTTATGGGGAAAATTAATTCGACTTTCGATATTTTCGACATTCGATGAGCTCTCAGGAACGGATTAATATCGAATGTCGGGGGTCCACTGTACGTGTAAATTCTAGTGCCTTCAAATCTAGTGAGGGAAAGCTAGTAGGTCTAAATATGAGAGAATGGGTCTGAGTGGTCAGTGTGTGCAGTATAAAAAAAATCCTGCAGCAGGCTGTGCATAATGAGAAAAAAAAACTCCGACAGTGTTTTTAGTTTAAAACAGCAACTTTGCAGTGTATTTTTGTATGGTATTTATGGTTGTATTCTCGTTTTCTGGTCTCATTTTATAGAATGGAAGACATATTACAGAAATTGAGATGATTTTGATTGGTTTTACAATGAAAAGTACCCTGAAATTTAGCTCAAAGTAGCAGATATGTTCGATTTTTGCGAAAGTTCAAAAGTAAACAAATCATACCACGCATCCAATACACATCAACTGGTGAGTCTAATATTCCTTCACAAGTGTGCTGATATTATTTATACCATTTCTACACTAATGCAGTAGCCTGCATAACAGTAAATCTTCTATTTTTTTTTTTTTTTTGTGAGAATAAAAATTGAAAGCAAAAGAAATGTAAGAGGGGCCTGGGGACGTGACTAATGAACAGAGAAAATGTTATTTTAGTGCCAGGAATGTCTGTCTTGTTTATTCTGGACCCTATTTGAAATTGGCATCTTTTGAAATTTGTGTGAAATTGTCAAAATTGCCAATTTCTGACCACTTTATTGGATAGTTGAAATTGGTAATTGGCTGGTTTCTTGTACTCAATCAATAGAACAAATGGAGTTCTAGCAAAATAGTTATGATTTTTGTAAACTGGTGCAATGGAATTGGCCGAAAATAGGGCTCAAAGTGGGCAAAATCACCAATGCGTAAACATCATCAAGACTGCTAACTTCGCAAGGGCATAATTCCGTAAATTTTCTGTCAAATTTCATACTTTTGGTGTCATTATGATCAGGAAAAGATTCTCTATCATTTCATGAGAAAAAATAACTTTTATTTTTTTCAGGAATGGATTAATATCGTAAGGCGGGGTCCACTGTATTTTGTTTATCCTCTACAGCATCCAGGACCTTGTCATAGTGGTCCAGTAGCTGGGACAGGCAGGAGCGACCTGCTCTAAACCCGTGTTGCCCTGGGTTGTGTAACTGATGGGTATCTAGGTGGTTGGCTATCTTGCTTCTTAGAATCTTCTCGAAGGTTTTTATGATATGGGATGTTATTGCTATCAGTCTGTAGTTCTTTGCAATTGCTTTACTGCCATCTTTGTGGAGTGGGGCTATGTCTGTGTGTGGGATGACCCCTGTGTCCATGCTCCCTCTCCATAAAATGCTGAAGGCACACGATATGGGCTTCTTGCAATTCTTGATGAACACAGAGTTCCACGAGTCTGGGCCTGGGATGGACTGCATGGGCATGTCATTAATTGACTCTTCAAAGTCATGTGGAATTAGAAAAATATCCGAGATTTTTGGGACGACCAGATTTTTGGTTTCGTTGATAAAGGTCTGTGACCAGGCCTCCTGGTGGATCAGAGCCTGATCAACCAGGCTGTTACTGCTGGCTGCACGCAATCCAACGTACGAGCCACAGCCCGGCTGGTCAGGTACCGACTTTAGGTGCTTGTCCAGTGCCAGCTTGAAGACTGCCAGGGGTCTATTGGTAATCCCCCTTATGTATGCTGGGAGGCAGTTGAACAGTCTCGGGCCCCTGACACTTATTGTATTGTCTCTTAACGTGCTAGTGACACCCCTGCTTTTCATTGGGGGGATGTTGCATCGTCTGCCAAGTCTTTTGCTTTCGTTGTGAGTGATTTTCGTGTGCAAGTTCGGTACTAGTCCCTCTAGGATTTTCCAGGTGTATATAATCATGTATCTCTCCCGCCTGCATTCCAGGGAATACAGGTTCAGGAACCTCAAGCGCTCCCAGTAATTGAGGTGTTTTATCTCCGTTATGCGCGCCGTGAAGGTTCTCTGTACATTTTCTAGGTCAGCAATTTCACCTGCCTTGAAAGGTGCTGTTAGTGTGCAGCAATATTCCAGCCTAGATAGAACAAGTGACCTGAAGAGTGTCATCATGGGCTTGGCATCCCTAGTTTTGAAGGTTCTCATTATCCATCCTGTCATTTTTCTAGCAGATGCGATTGATACAATGTTATGGTCCTTGAAGGTGAGATCCTCCGACATGATCACTCCCAGGTCTTTGACGTTGGTGTTTCGCTCTATTTTGTGGCCAGAATTTGTTTTGTACTCTGATGAAGATTTAATTTCCTCATGTTTACCATATCTGAGTAATTGAAATTTCTCATCGTTGAACTTCATATTGTTTTCTGCAGCCCACTGAAAGATTTGGTTGATGTCCGCCTGGAGCCTTGCAGTGTCTGCAATGGAAGACACTGTCATGCAGATTCGGGTGTCATCTGCAAAGGAAGACACGGTGCTGTGGCTGACATCCTTGTCTATGTCAGATATGAGGATGAGGAACAAGATGGGAGCGAGTACTGTGCCTTGTGGAACAGAGCTTTTCACCGTAGCTGCCTCGGACTTTACTCTGTTGACTACTACTCTTTGTGTTCTGTTTGTGAGGAAATTATAGATCCATCTACCAACTTTTCCTGTTATTCCTTTAGCACGCATTTTGTGCGCTATTACGCCATGGTCACACTTGTCGAAGGCTTTTGCAAAGTCTGTATATATTACATCTGCATTCTTTTTGTCTTCTAGTGCATCTAGGACCTTGTCGTAGTGATCCAATAGTTGAGACAGACAGGAGCGACCTGTTCTAAACCCATGTTGCCCTGGGTTGTGTAACTGATGGGTTTCTAGATGGGTGGCGATCTTGCTTCTTAGGACCCTTTCAAAGATTTTTATGATATGGGATGTTAGTGCTATCGGTCTGTAGTTCTTTGCTATTGCTTTACTGCCCCCTTTGTGGAGTGGGGCTATGTCTGTTGTTTTTAGTAACTGTGGGACGACCCCCGTGTCCATGCTCCCTCTCCATAGGATGGTAAAAGCTCGTGATAGGGGCTTCTTGCAGTTCTTGATGAACACGGAGTTCCATGAGTCTGGCCCTGGGGCAGAGTGCATGGGCATGTCATTTATCGCCTGTTCGAAGTCATTTGGCGTCAGGATAACATCAGATAGGCTTGTGTTAACCAAATTCTGTGGCTCTCTCATAAAAAATTCATTTTGATCTTCGACTCTCAGTCTGGTTAGCGGCTTGCTAAAAACTGAGTCATATTGGGACTTGAGTAGCTCACTCATTTCCTTGCTGTCATCTGTGTAGGACCCATCTTGTTTAAGTAGGGGCCCAATACTGGACGTTGTTCTCGACTTTGATTTGGCATAGGAAAAGAAATACTTTGGGTTTCTTTCGATTTCATTTATGGCTTTTAGTTCTTCCCGCGATTCCTGACTCCTATAAGATTCCTTTAGCTTAAGTTCGATGCTTGCTATTTCTCTGACCAGTGACTCCCTACGCATTTCAGATATATTGGCCTCTTTTAGCCGCTCTGTTATTCTTTTCCGTCGCCTGTAAAGGGAGCGCCTGTCTCTTTCTATTTTACATCTACTCCTCCTTTTTCTTAGAGGAATAAGCCTTGTGCATACATCGAGTGCCACCGAGTTAATCTGTTCTAGGCATAAGTTGGGGTCTGTGTTGCTTAGTCTATCTTCCCAGCTTATATCGGTTAGGACTTGGTTTACTTGGTCCCACTTTATGTTTTTGTTATTGAAGTTGAATTTGGTGAATGCTCCCTCGTGACTAATCTCATTATGTCGGTCTGGGGCTCCACGCATACATGTCTGAACCTCAATTATGTTGTGATCTGAGTATATTGTTTTTGATATGGTGACATTTCGTATCAGATCATCATTGTTAGTGAAGATGAGGTCTAGTGTATTCTCCAGTCTAGTAGGCTCTATTATTTGCTGGTTTAAATTGAATTTTGTGCAGAGATTTAAAAGCTCGTGTGTGTTTGACTTCTCGTCAGAGCTGCCTCCTGGTGTTATCACTGCAACAACATTATTTGCTATATTCCTCCACTTTAGGTGCCTTAAGTTGAAATCACCCAGGAGCAAGATGTTGGGGCAGGAGCTGGCAGATTTTCCAGACAGTGGTCAATTTTTAACAGCTGTTCCTGGAATTGCTGGGACATTGCATCCGGAGGCTTGTAGACTACCACAATGACTAGGTTTTGGTTCTCGATCTTTACTGATAAAACTTCCACTACATCATTTGAGGCATTAAGCAGTTCTGTGCAAATAAGTGACTCTGCGATATACAGGCCCCCCCCCCCTTTTCCTGTTCTCTCTGTCGCATCTGTATAGGTTCTAACATGAGATCCATATTTTGTTTGTCCAAGTGATCCTATATGTGGGTCTCTGTGAAAGCCGCGAACATTGCTTTTGCCTCTGCAAGCAGTCCACGGATGAAAGGTATTTTGTTGTTCGTTGCTGGCTTTAGACTTTGTATATATGCAAAGAAGAATGTCATCCGACTGGTGGTATTGGTGGTACTGAAAATGTATTGATTGTATGCATGGAACCGGCCACCCTGGCTTGTAAACAATGACGGCGGGGCAGCTGATGTACTCAGGCTGGACGGATAGGTTCGGGACGAATCACACTGGTCGAGTTTTTCATCGTTGACTCGGCCAAAATTTTTATGCTCAAACGCTTCGTTGGGCGAATTTATCATTAGACGATGCCTTCATTAGCTGAGGGTTCACTGTATCTCACTCATTTCTTGGCTTTCATCTGTGTATGTCCCATCCTGCCTAAGCAGGGGCCCAATAATGGATGTTGTTTTTCCCTTAGATTTGGCATAAGTGAAGAAGTATTTTGTGTTTTATCAATTTCCTTTATGGCTTTTAGTTCTTCCTGTGATTCTTGTCTCCTATAAGATTCCTTCAGCTTAAGTTCGATATTTTCAATTTCATTGACTAGTGCCTCCCTTCGTATTTCAGATATATTTTCCCCACTTAGCAGCTCTGTGACTCTTTGCCTTCGTCTGTATAGGGACCGTCTCTTTCTAGTTTACATCTTCTCTTTCTTTTTCTTAATGGAATGTGTCTTGAGCAGATCTCAAGAATTACAGAATTCATTTTTTCAAGGCAGATGTTCAGGTCCATGTTGTTTAGTTTATCTTCCCAGCTTGTTTCACATAGGTCATGGTTTACTTGATCCCATTGTATGTTTTTGATATTGAAATTGAATTTCATGAAGAGACCTTCATGACTGCTCACATTTTGCTGGTCTGCAGCCCTGTGCATTCATGTCTGTACCTCTGTTATGTTGTGGTGTGAGTATATTGTCTTTGATACAGTTATACTATCTCTGCCAAAACATTGTTTGCTATACTCCTGCATTTTAGGTGTCTAAGGTTGAAATCTCCTATTAGTAAGATGTTTGAGGCAGGAGTTTGGAGATTTTCCAGACAGTGGTCAATTTTCTCAATCTGCTCCTGGAATTGCTGGGAAGTTGCATCTGAAGGCTTGTATACTACCAGAGTGACAAGATTTTGGTTTTCAATCTTTACCGCCAAAACTTCAACTACATCATTTGAGGTGTTTAGTAGTTCTGTGCAAATGAGCGACTCTGTGACATACAGGCCAACCCCCCTTTTTTGCCTGTTTAGTCTGTCGCATCAGAATAGGTTTTATCCTGGGATCCATATTTCGTTGTCATAATGATCCTTTATGTGGGTCTTTGTGAATGCTGCAAGCATTGCATTGCATTTGACTCCTTGAGGAGTCCCTTGATGTAAGGAATTTTGTTGTTTTTTGACGGCTTTAGATCTAACCCTGTATGTTTGCAAAGACAAAAGTCGTTGTATTGGTGGAATTTAGGGAAAGTTTATTTGCTGGTCCCAATGTTTTCAATATCTGGTCCAGAAGTGTTTTCAGGTGGTGTAGGATTATTGCCATTTCTTGCCAGTCTTTTTTCCCTCCTGGCCCAAAAAACCTCTGTCCCTGGAAAGGTTGGGGCTCCTCTCATTTGTTTCCCATAGTCTGGCTGGTCTGTGTCTTCTAGTCCCCTTTAGATGATGTGCCTGGCAGTATGCATTGTAGCATTTTCTTTCATGGATTGATGAGTGACACATTTCTGGGTGAATTAAATTACAAGAATGGAAGTTGCACTCTCCTGTTGTCATGTAGGTGCGGCATATTTTGGGATGGTCAAAGGTGCATGTCCCACCTGTTTTACCAGATATACCATGCCTGCAGATACCCAAGGCATAGTATTTACATAGATTGCAATTCTGTTTGCTAGGATTTAGTGTAGCTGCGTTTGCTACTGGTGCATTTATTTTTACTGTTTTCTCCCTATCTTTCATCCCTGTATGGACATCAGTGCTTCCACCAGGTTTTGCTGGTTGTGTGTCGACACTATTCCCGGAGGCATCATCCCATTTTGATCCATCTCCAGCAGTATCTCTAATTTCAACCTCTGTGGACTGAATAACATTGTCTTCACTGTTTCACTGTCCTCCAGGACAACACTAGTAACCTCATGAGCACTGTCTTCTAAGACATCACTAGAACCCTCTGGAGCACTTTCCTCCAGGACAACACTAGCACCCTCAGCACTGTCCTCCAGGACAGCACTAGCACCCTCAGGAGCACTGTCAACGACAGCCCTGTCCCTACCACCCATCCTATTTTCTCACCTATCATACCATGCTGGCATGTCTTTCAAGAAGGATGTTTTATTGGTGTTCTTGTCTTTTAATATACATGTCTTTTCCTCATACAGCTATATCTTGTGTGGGCAGACCCAAAAACATCTCTCTGAGTTTATGTCAAGTGGGGGCACTGGTTTAAAATCCCTGCATATACCATGGGACCATTGACCACACAGATGGCAAGCAATCCAGGCTTGTTTTCATCCCTTACCCTTTCTGCAGACTACACAGATCTTCATGGTGGTGGTCATCTTACAATACTTGACAACTCTCCTAGCTAGCTAGTCTATAATTCGCCAGAATATTTAATTTTTTGTAGCAGTTCTTCTGACTTGACTTTATTTCCAATGAAACTATTTGAATCCGCCCGAATCCAGCGAATCCGGACGAATCCAGTTAATGGATCACTGTATATCTTTTTCCTAATGATCACCTTAACAGTAGATCTGTCTATCTGTATTGTAACTACACCTACCATCCGACTTATGACCGAGTTTGGTTCCGAGAAACCGGTTGTAAGTCGAACTTTACTACTGAATATCAACAAAACATATTTGTAATGATTTTATTTTGTTTTATTTTGGTATTTCATGTTTTACTTTACTTTTTATGTTGTTAGTACTGTATTTTATACTGTAAGGTTTAGGATAAACACTGTGTACAACACAAATAGTTGTTTATTTCCCAGAAATTTGGCATAAAAGACAGTCGTAAGTCGAGTGGTTGTAAGTCGAGCAGGTCGTAAGTCGGATGGTAGGTGTATTTGTTGTAGTTACTATTTGAGTGCATAGAGGCCCATCAGTTTGTGAAAGCAGTCAGGTGATGCCTTGTTTTCAACGAATCCAGTTGTTGGATGAATCCGGGCATTGGATGAATCCGGGCAGATCCGGATTAGGCTCAATGGGTGATTTTGGACTAGCTCATGAAAAGGACTACTGGAAAGAAATTAAACAGAGTAATATGTGTTCAGTTTGACACAGAAAGTATAACTTGCATGTTTGTGCGCTGGTGGCTTCAGTATATAAAGATTACTGGAGGAATAATGATTTTCGTTGTGTATATTGCGACCGCTGCTAACTACTACAGGTTTACCACACTCTGTATACGTCACTCCATCACAGTAAGTACTAACAACTATACACTGTTTATCATATTTCTACAAAACTAGACACTTTTCATATTTCCTCAAGATTTTGCACCTCTTTGTATTTCAGCAGGAATGTGTGTGAGTGGTACAGTGTGTGAGTTATACATGTATACTCGCCTATTTGTGGTTGCAGGGGTTGGGTCATAGCTCCTGGCCCTGCCTCTTCACTGATTGCTACTAGATCCTCTCTCTCCCTGCTCCATGAGCTTTATGAAACCTCGTTTTAAAACTATGTATGGTTCCCGCTTCCACTGCATCACTTTCTAGGCTATTCCACTTCCTGACAACTCTATGACTTAAGAAATACTTCCTAGCATCCCTTTGATTCATCTGAGTCTTCAGCTTTTAATTGTGACCTCTTGTTCCTGTGTCCCATCTCTGGAACATCCGGTCTTTGTTCACCTTGTCTATTAAGAACATAAGAAAGAAGGAACACTGCAACAGGCCTACTGACCATTGCAGGGCAGGTCCATGTCCCATCCCCCAGATTAGCCTAATGACCCACTCTCCCCGGATTAGCCTAATGACCCACCCTGTCTGGTCACCTCCACTCAAGGATGGAGCATGGAACCAGACACAGCAGCACAAGCTAGTCAGGTCCAACTCACACCCACCCACACCCACTCATGTATTTATCTAACCTATTTTTAAAACTGCACAACGTTTTAGCCTGAATAACTGTACTCGGGAGTTTGTTCCACTCATCCATAACTCTATTACCAAACCAGTGCTTTCCTATATCCTTCCTGAATCTGAATTTTTCCAACGTGAAACCATTGCTGCGAGTCCTGTCTTGGCTGGATATTTTCAGCATGCTATTTACATCCCCTTTATTTATTGCTGTTTTCCATTTATACACCTCGATCATATCCCCCCTAATTCTACGCCTTTTGAGAGAGTGCAGATTCAGGGCCCTCAGTCTATCCTCATATGGAAGATTTCTGATACATGGGATCATCTTTGTCATCCTCCTCTGTACTTTTTCCAGAGCATTTATATCCATTCTTTAATACGGTGACCAGAACTGAGCAGCATAGTCTAAATGAGGCCTAACCAAGGATATATAGAGTTGAAGAACAACCTGAGGACTTCTATTATTTATACTTCTAGATATGAAGCCAAGAATTCTGTTAGCTTTATTGCGAACACTAATGCACTGTTGTCTTGGTTTTAGATTACTGCTAACCAGAACTCCTAAATCCTTTTCACAATCAGTAGTATTAAGATCTACATTATTTAGTTTATATGTGGCATGGTTATTTAACTGTCCAACATTTAGAACTTTACATTTGTCAATATTAAACTGCATCTGCCACTTCTCCAACCACTGCATCAGTGTATTCAAATCATCCTGGAGTGCTCTAGTGTCCTCATTAGAATGAATTGGACGGTCTATTTTGGTGTCATCAGCAAATTTGCTTATGTCGCTATTTATTCCCTCATCTATGTCGTTTATGTAAATTGTGAACAACAACAGGCCCAACACTGACCCTGAGGAACACCGCTTGTGACGTGCCCCTATTCTGATTTCTCCACATTTATGCGAAAACTCTGCTGCCTATTTGTCAGTCATGCCTCCACCCAGGAAAAAATTTCTCCTCCTATTCCGTGTGCCTTAAGTTTCCTCAATAGCCTCTGATGTGGAACTCTATCGAAAGCCTTACTGAAGTCCATATACACAATATCATATTCATTACCATGATCTACCTCCTCAAACACATTTGTGAAAAAAGTTAATAAATTCGTAACACAGGAACACCCCTTTGTAAAACCGTGTTGAGATTCATTAATCAATCTGTGCCTATCAAGATGGCTATGAATTGCTTTGGCAATTATTGATTCCATAAATTTTCCCACTATGGAGGTAAGGCTTATTGGTCTATAGTTCGAAGCCCAGGACCTGTCCGTGCAGTATTTTATGTCGTTATCATGTCTCCCCTGACCCTATTGTCCTCCAGTGTCGTCAGGCTGATTTCCCTTAACCTTTCTTCGTAGGACAGTCCCCTTAGCTCTGGGACTAGTCTTGTTGCAAACCTTTGCACTTTCTCTAATTTCTTGACATGCTTGACCAGGTGTGGATTCCAAACTGGTGCTGCATACTCCAGTATGGGCCCGACATAAATGGTGTACAGAGTCTTGAATGATTCCTTACTGATGTATCGGAACGCTATCCTTAGGTTTGCCAGATGCTCGTACGCTGTAGCAGTTATCTGATTGATGTGTGCCTCAGGAGATGTGCTCGGTGTTATACTGACCCCAAGATCTTTTTCCTTGAGTGAAGTTTGCAGTCTTCGGCCACCTGGACTATACTGTGTCTGCTGTCTTCTTTGCCCTTTCCCAATCTTCAATACTTTGCATTTGGCAGGGTTAAATTCAAGGAACCAGTTGCTGGCCAGGCTTGTAGCCTGTTCAGGTCTCTCTGTAGTCCTGCCTGATCCTCGACTGATTTGATTCTCCTCATTAACGTCACATCATCTGCAAACAAGGACACTTCTGAGTCTATCCCTTCCGTTATGTCATTCACATATACCAAAAACAGCACAGGTCCTAGGACTGACCCCTGTGAAACCCCGCTTGTCACAGGCGCTCACTCTGACACCTTATCACGTACAATGGCTCGTTGTTGCCTCCCTGGCAGTTATTCTCTGATCCATTGCAGTGCCTTTCCTGTTATGTGTGCTTGATCCTCTAGCTTTTGCAGTAACCTCTTGTGAGGAACTGTGTCGAAGGCTTTCTTGCAGTCCAAGAAAATGCAGTCCTTCCACCCCTCTCTCTCTTGTCTTACTTCTGTCACCTTGTCATAAAACTCTAGTAGGTTTGTGACACAGGATTTTTCTTCCCTGAAACCATGCTGGTTGTCGATTATACACTTGTTTCTTTCCAGGTGCCCCACCACTCTCCTCCTGATGATCTTCTCCATGACTTTGCATACTATACATGTTAGTGACACAGGTCTGTAGTTTAATGCCTCATGTCTGTCTCCTTTTTTAAAAATTGGGACTACATTTGCATGGAGAGGAGAGAGAGGTCTGACCTTAGCCAGGTCAGATCAGGCCATGCTCCCGACCCAGGTAGCTGCCTGGGATGGTGCGCTCAGTGTTCAGAGTGGATTACTCAGTGTTCAGAGTGACTCGCGCCGAGAGAGAGAGAGAGAGAGAGCAGCAGCAGCAGCAGATGTGGACGTTTGAGTAGCAGCCAGCCGACGATGCATACGTGCGTGTAGCACCGGCCGGCGAGCTAGCCGCGGCCTGAGCGCCTCTGTGATTGGTCACCGCATTGACCAATCAACAATGCCTCTACCGCGAGCACATGAGAATATTTTAGACATCCCTACGATCCCCGTTGAGGAGGGGAACACTGCTTACTCACGATGTATTACTCTAATAGAGTAAAGATCCAACCAGCGAGTGGAACAATCAATGACTCAACTAAGCTAGCACTTGCATCTGTCATTAGTGGCAGATTGCAGGTTAAGTGCAATGTGATTTTATCACTCAAAGAAGCCTTCATTGTCATCTGTACTGACGACACCGAGGCTGAGAAACTACTCACCACTACTGCTATGTCCACTCTACAAGATCATGGATTCTCTGTTCTGAATTCCCCAGCTCTGAGGGCCAGAAGAGCTGTGTTCCTCAAGAGACTCGACAGACTCATCACTACACAGACTACTGAAGAGATCAAGTTGTCCATTGAAGCAAAGAATCCCTGGGCCAAGGTGGAATTTCTTACCAAGATACCCAATGCCTCCTCCATGCTGAAGGTCACCTTCAGTGACGTCAACATGGCAGCCAGAGCCCTCGCTGAGGGCCTGGCTATACACTACTTCCATATCAATCCAGCCTTCATTGAAGCAGAAAAATACCAACAAATCCCACAGTGTTATAACTGTTACTCATACCAGCATATCACCAAAAACTGCCCTGCCAAAGACAAGAAGTACTGCTCCACCTGTGGCCTTGAGGGCCATGACTACAAGAATTGCACTACTGCTTCCCCACCACAATGCTTGAACTGCAAGGATGACCACCACACTCTTGCCGCCAGGTGCCCTATCAGAAGGGACATACTCAAGAAACAGCAGCAACAAAAGAAGTCCAAACCACAAGCACCCACATATTCTGCTATTGCCAAGATTCAAGCAGACACTACCAAGATACTACAAGCCACGCAAGCTGCTCCTACCACTTTCCTCACAGCACCTGCTGCCGATCCCACCAAGATTCTATATATATATGCTCATGTACAGAATGCAGCTGAGCCTGGCTCCTTCAACACCACCATCAACGAAGTATTCAAACTAAACCACATGCCTGAACTCACATTCCCTGCATCACCACCTTCCAGTGAGATCCTACAAACCACTGCTAATATTGCCAGCATAAACGAATCTACTCCTACCTTATCTCCCAAAACATACTCAACCCCTGCCAATTTGGATTCAGGCCTAATAAAAATACTAATGATGCTATTATACACATGCTAGAACATATATACACTGCAATAGAGAAAAAAGAAGTCCCACTGGGGATCTTCATTGACTTACGTAAAGCTTTTGATACAGTTGACCATGACTTGCTCCACGTAAAATTGTCACACTATGGTATAAGAGGGCACTCCCTCAACTACCTCAAGTCATACCTCAGCAACAGAAGCCAATATGTGTACGCAAATGGGGCAAACTCTTCTGCACAACCAATTACAGTTGGTGTCCCACAGGGAAGTGTCCTTGGCCCTCTTCTCTTTCTCCTATACATAAATGACCTACCAAATGCTTCGCAATTACTCAAACCCACACTATTTGCAGATGACACTACATACGTCTTCTCCCACCCGAGCCCAGTCACGCTAGCCAATACTGTAAATACCGAATTACAGAAAATATCTACCTGGATGAGGACTAACAAACTTACACTAAACATTGACAAAACCTACTTCATTCAGTTTGGTAACAGAGCTACAGATGTCCCTCTTAACATAATGATAAATGGATCACCTATCACAAAGCTAACAGAGGGAAAATTCTTAGGAATCCACCTTGATAATAGACTCAAATTTCATACACATATACAACAAATTTCTAAGAAAATTTCCAAGACTGTAGGCATACTATCGAAGATACGGTACTATGCTCCACAGTCAGCCCTCCTGGCCCTATATCACTCTCTTATTTACCCCTATCTCACCTATGGAATTTGTGCATGGGGCTCAACAACAATTAACCATCTCAGACCACTAATTACCCAACAAAAGGCTGCAGTTAGAATAACAAATTCTCACTACAGGCAGCACACTCCACCAATATTCAATACACTAAACCTGCTCACCATACAAAACATCCATACTTATTACTGCACCTATTACATACATAGAACACTTAACTCTGATATTAACCCTCCCCCTCAAACATCTCCTTGCCAACCTCAACAGAACACATGACCATAACACAAGGCACAGATCACTCTTTGATGTTCCTCGTGTCCATCTCACACTATGCAAAAACTCAATGCACATAAAAGGCCCAAAAATCTGGAATTCATTACCTGTAAATATAAAAGAAACACTACCTGTTTATAAATTCAAGTCTCTTCTCAAAGATCACTTACTCACCCAAAACCAAATAAATAGTGAATAACTGAACTTTATAAATTGTATAACTTAAATGTTTCTCACAATTATATCACATAAATGTTAAACCTAAAACCCAATCTAACTTTATTATTTTTTAAATACACTACCTAACAGAATACTCCATACGACTGAATGTACAACAATGCATGCAACCATATGACCTGTCTTTGTAATACTCACTTGTGCTTTATAGTAATCTGTTTACATTAATGTTTTATCACTGATTTCATCTTTGCTTAGTTAATCTTAAGTTAATTTTAAGCCAGCCCGTAATGCTATGCATAGTATAAGTGGCTTTGGCATGCTGCTCTTATCTGTATTTTTTGTACCTCTGTATGTGTGCTCAAATTGTTAATAAATAAATAATAAATAAATAAATAACTGCTGTTCCACCACTGATTCAACCTCCACTCGACATAGAGATGGACCAATCTGAGACCACTGATACGTCGGCAAATCCCACCAATGAGAGTCCACCACCACCTGCCTCCACCGCCACTGCAACTATCCAAGCCGAGGCCTTGCCTCGGACACTTCAACCGCCAGCCAAGAAAGCTAAAACTCAAGAACCAAGGGCTGCATCTCCCCTTACCGCTACTACTGCTCCACCACAACAAGGAGCCAAGGTCAAGACTGCCAAAACTCAAGAACCAAGAGCTGCAGCTCCCCAGACCACCACCAATCCCCCACGGCAACAAGAAGCCAAGGGCAAGAGTGGTGGACACTGCACAACCAACCAGAAGAAGAACCCAATGCGAACTCCAGAATGTGAGCAAGACATCAACGACATTGGGACACCCAACTTGGAACACTTTGCCAACCGTATCTACACCATCCTCAGCAACGCTGGAATCGACCACGCAGCACTGAGGAACAGGCTGAATCAGATTGGTGCAGAGGGTACCCCCCTCTAGCACTACCACCAAGACAAGTTTCCCCAGCACTTTGTTGTCTGCTAAAGCTGGGGTGTGGCTCCAATGGGACCCTGTTTTCTGCCTCTGCCCAACTGTGACATTGAAGATCCCAAGCAAGAAGACACTCCCCACTGGGGGAGTCAGTGCAAGATAGAAGAAGAAGTTACCCTCCAACCGGAGGGCCCAAGAGAGAAGATAGAAGAATGAAGAAGACGAACGACACCCCCGCCCCGGGGGCCACCGCCGGGTCACCATCTGGAGAAGACCCGGGCCGGAAATACCGGCAAATCTCTAACTAACTAACCACATTTGCCATCTCCCATACCTCAGGGAGTTGCCCAGTTTCAATGGATGTGTTGAAGATCTTTGTTAGTGGCACACACAGCATCTCTGCTCCCTCTCTAAGGACCCACGGAGAGATGTTGTCTGGTCCCACCACCTTTGAGGTGTCAAGTTCACATAGCAGCTTCTTCACCTCCTCCCTGGTTATGTGTACCTCATCCAGCACTTGTTGGTGTACCTCCCTGTTCTGATTTTCTGGAGTCCTACCAGTTTCCACTGTAAATACTTTAAATCTTGTATTGAGCTCCTCACATTCCTCTTGGTCATTTCTTGTGAACTCCCCATCATCCTTCCTCAGTCTGATTACCTGGCCCTTGACTGTTGTTTTCCTCCTGATGTGGCTATACAACAGCTTCGGGTCAGACTTGACTTTTGATGCTATGTCATTTTCATATTGTTGTTGAGCCTCCCTTCTTATCTGTGCATATTCGTTTCTGGCTCTCCGGCTAATCTCTTTATTTTCCTGAGTCCTTTGTCTTCTGTACCTTTTTCATTCTCTAGTACACATATGTGTGGGAGTAATAGAGTGTGTGAGTGATACAGTGTATGAGTGATACAATGTGTGAGTGATACAGTGTGTGACATGTGTGGGAGTAATAGAGTGTGTGAGTGATGCAGTGTGTGTGATACAGTGGGTGAGTGATACATGTGTGGGAGTAATAGTGTGTGTGAGTGATACAGGGTGTGTGTGATACAGTGTGTGAGTGATACAGTGTTTGAGTGATGCAGTGTGTGATACAGTGTGTGAGTGATATAATATGTGAGTGATACAGTGTGTGAGTGACACAGTGTGTGAGTGATACATGTGTGGGAGTAATAGTGTGCATGAGTGGTACAGTGTGAGAGTGACACAGTGTGTGAGTTATACAGTGAGTGACACTGTGTGATTGACACAGTGTGTGAGTGATATATGTGTGGGAGTAATTGAGTGTGTGAGTGATACAGTGTGTGATACATATGTAGGAGTAATAGAATGTGTTACAATGAGTGATACAGTGTGCAAGTGATACATGTGTGGGAGTGTTACAGTGTGAGAGATGCAGTGTGTGAGTGATACAGTGTGTGAGTGATGCAGTGGGGAGTGACACAGTGTATATTATCATGTATCTTTCTCGCCTGCATTCCAGGGAATACAAATAAAGGGACTTCAACTGTTCCCAGTAATTTAGGTGCCTTATTGTACTTACATGTGCTGTGAGAGTTCTTTGTACACTCTCCAGGTCAGCAATTTTGCCTACTTTGAAGGGGGTAGTTAGTGTACAGCAGTATTCCAGCCTAGAGAGAACAAGCGATTTGAAGATAATTATCATGGGCTGGGCATCCCTAGTTTTGAAGGTTCTCATTATCCTTCCTATCATTAGATACATTGTTGTGGTCTTTGAAGGCAAAATCCTCTGACATTATCACTCCCAGGTCCTTCACAATATTTTTTCGCTCTATTGTATGGTTAGAATTTGTATACCCTGATACAGTTTTAACCCTTTCACTCAGTCCAGTAATATTACAGCATGCAAGCCAGTGTCAGTTCCGTTAAAGCTACGCCAAAATTCTAGCACCTTCAAATCTGGTGGGAGAAAACTGGTAGTCCTATATGTGATAGAATGGGTCTGTGTGCTCAGTGTATGCAGTATAAAAAAATCCAGCAGCATGCATTGTATAATGAGAAAAAAAACTCCAACCATGTTTTTGGTTTAAAACACCGAATTTGTGGTGTCCTTTCATATAGTATTTATGGTTCTAGTCTCGTTTTCTTAATCTCATTTGATAGAATGGAGGATATATTACAGAAATAGAGATGATTTTGAATGGTTTTCAGACTGAAAGTACCTTGAAATTGAGCTCAAAGTAGTGGAAATGTTCAATTTTTGCCAATGTTCTAGAGTAAACAGATCACACCACACATTCAGTACACATTAACTGGTGGATCTGATATGTTTTCACAACTGTGCTAATATTATTTATACCATTTTTACAGTAATGCAGTAGTCTGCATAACAGTAAATCTATTTTTTTGTGTGAATAAAAATTCAAAATGGAAAGTAAGTGTAATTTAAGAGGGGCCTGGAGACGTGACTAATGAATAGAGAATATGTTATTTTAGAGCTAGGAATAGCTGCATTGTTTATTTTGGCCCCTTTTTTGAAATTGGCCTTACTTCAGTTGTGTATGAAATTGGCCAAATTATCAATTTCTGATCACTTTATTGGGTAGTTGAAATCAGTAAATGGGCAGTTTATTGTACTCAATTGATAGATCAAATGGAGTTCTAGTGAAATAGCTATGAGTTTGGTCAGCTGGAACAATGGAACAGGGCTCAAAGTGGGCAAAATTGGCAATGCTAAATGTTGCCTAGACCACTAACTTCGCGAGAGTGTAATTCTATTAGTTTTCCATCAAATTTCGTACTTTTGGTGTCATTGCAATTGGGAAAAGTTTTTCTATTATCTCATAAGAAATAATAATTTTTTTTTTTTTTTTTAAATTCTTTGACACTGAGAGTATGTTTGTGAGCAAGGGTCTCAACAGTAAAAGGGTTAATTTTCTCAAGTTTTCCATGTCTGAGTAGATGAAATTTCTCTTCATTGAACTTCATATTGTTTTGAGTGGCCCATTTGAGGATTTGGTTGATGTCCGCATGGAGCCTTGCAGTATCTTCGATGGGGACACAGTCATGGCAGTCTGGGTGTCATCTGCAAAGGAAGACATGAAGCTATGGCCTACATCAATAGCATTGCTAGGGTTTGTGGGGTGGTATCTTTGGTGTAACCCCCATGAAATCTAAGGAAACATAAACTCGGATACCACTTTGAGTACAAGCAACAGCTCCTACATTTATTCATCTTCAACAATGCAAAAAAAAAAAAAATGAAAAATAAAGGAAAACAATGCAATATCAGAGAAACACTAGTTCTGATTTGACCTTAAGTATAGGTAACATCTCAGTGAATCAGATCTTATATTTCCTTGCCTTAAATCCTGCAAAATCATCTGTCACATCATCAAAATCAATGCTGTCAACTGATTCATTTTCTATGAATAACATTGCTATGTCATAGATTCTGGATTGACTCATTGTGGACTGTAAATAGTTTTTAATCAACTTCAACTTGGAGAAACTCCTTCCACAAGAAGTCACAGAAACACATAAAGTAAGGAACAACCTCAGACAGAGTGTCAGTTGGAAGAGATTCAATGAAATCCCATTCAACTATGAGTGTTAGTGCATCCACTGAAGTCCAGTGCTTAACTTTTTCAAGCAGCTTGCAGGTGCTGCCTTAGTCTTGGTATTTCAAGCATGAGCTCATTCTTGTATATTTATTTCATTTAGAAGACTGTGAGTCTTGAAGCCAGCACCTCCAATTCTTCAGTAGCTTGCACAAGATTCTTCGCTTGAATGTCCGCAAACATGGCTGCCACATCCTTGATTGCTTTTGATCGCATCTCGAGTTCATTATGAAAACGATAATTTCACTCCAACATTGCCCTTATGTTTTCTTCCTGTAGAGTGAGTCCGGAATCTCTTGCCTGCTCCCCACCATCCTTTTTTTAACCAGATTCTTCTCTCTGTTGGAAATCCATACTTCTCACATTTCAAAAGTGCCTGTTGTATTCTCCACTATGCGATCTCGCCCTTCATATAAAAATAATCGCAGTGCCTCTAGCTTCACCACCACTTTGTCAAGAGTTAAATCCTTAGTCTGCAAGTATTGCTGTGCAAGCTGAACCTCCCGAAGTATGTCACACCAGAAATACAGATAACACAAAAATGTGAAATCCCACACAGCAGGGAGAAAACATAAGAACATAAGAAAGAAGGAACACTGCAACAGGCCTATTGACCCATGCGAAGCAGGTCCATGCCACGCCCCAGCTTAGTAACAATGACCACCTAGTCAGGTCACTTCCACTTAAGGAAGGAGCATGGCATCAGACCTGGTAGCACAAGCTAGCCAGGTCCAGATCACACCCACCCACACTCACTCAGGTATTTATCTAACCTATTTTTAAAACTACACAAGGTCTTAGCTTCTATGATGGTACTCGGGAGTTTGTTCCACTCATCCACAACTCTATTACCAAACCAGTACTTTCCTATATCCTTCCTGAATCTGAACATTTCCAACTTGAAACTATTGCTGCGAGTCCTGTCTTGGCTGGATATTTTCAGCACACTATTTACATCCCCTTTATTTATTCCTGTTTTCCATTTATACACCTCGATCATATCCCCCCTAATTCTACGCCTTTCGAGAGAGTGCAGATTCAGGGCCCTCAGTCTATCCTCATAGGTGAAGATTTCTGATACATGGGATCAAATTGTCATCCTCCTCTGTACGTTTTCCAGTGCATTTATATCCATTCTTTAATACGGTGACCAGAACTGTGCAGCATAGTCTAAATGAGGCCTAACCAAGGATATATAGAGTTGAAGAACCACCTTAGGACTTCCATTATTTATACTTCTAGATATGAAGCCAAGAATTTTATTAGCTGTATTGCAAACACTAATGCACTGTTGTCTTGGTTTTAGATTACTGCTAACCAGAACTCCTAAATCCTTTTCACAATCAGTAGTATTAAGATCTACATTATTTAGTTTATATGTGTCATGGTTATTTACCTGTCTCACATTTAGAACTTTGCATTTGTCAATATGAAACTGAATACATTTTTTCTAATTTTACTGTAAAAAACTTTAAGACACCTATAACAATTGGTGCCATTTACCGGATACCCCACACAAGCATCCCAAATTTCAGTGAGAAATTAAAGGCACTAATAACTAACAGACAAATAAACGAGCACCACCTTCTCTTAGCTGGAGACTTCAATATCAACCTTGGCCTACTAGATGATCAGCCTGTAACTGATTTCATCAACAATATGAACAACACACTTCTCATACCAACAATAACTAAATCAACCAGGCTCACTGAGACATGTGCAACCGTAATAGACCACATATGGACCAATATACTAGCCCCCCTTAAATCAGGGATAATCACAGACAGCACTACAGACCACTACCCTACCTTCCTCTTAACAAACATTAGTAAACCACCACTGGAATACAACAAAGTTTCATTTAGACTCCATGACGAGGCCTCAATAAGGAAGTTCACAGCAGACCTAGAGACTGTTGACTGGCCTACAGAATTCTCCAAGGCCAATGGTATTGACGATTGGACAGACATTTTTCTTAACAAATTACTTAGACTATACAACAAACATTGTCCTATAAAAACGAAACAGATCACGAATAAACGGCTCGGTTGCCCATGGCTAACCAGCAGCATTCTGAAATCCATTGATAAGAAACACCAATATGAAAAGCAATATAGACAGGGCTTAATACACAAAGATATTCTTAAACACTATTCATCAGTTCTCACCAAAGTAATAAAGAAAGCCAAACAACTGTACTACTCCAGCAGATTCACTGACAAGAGGAGATATAAAAAAGACCTGGAAAACACTTTCCCCAGATTCTGGGGACCCACAAACTGAAAAAAAAAACAAGAATATTGTCCTAACTAAACCTAACGAAACACCAGTGCATCCCACTGATACAGCTAACAAGATAAACGACTTCTTCTCAACCACAGGATCTAATCTTGCCAGTAAAATCCCACGTACCAACACCCATGCCAGGGACTATCTAGATGGGAATTTCCCAAATTCCTTCTATCTTGTACCAACTGAGCCCACCGAAGTCACCACAGATTATAAAGTCACTTAAAAATAACTCGGGGAATCTGTCTCATGTCCCACCATTATTGTACAAGCTAGCGGCCCATGTCATTTCACATGCTATTTCATTACTTTTTAACAAGTCACTAGAAACTAGCACTTTCTCGACACTACTCAAGACAGCAAGGGTTACACCAATACATAAAGGTGGTGACCCTACAGATGTAAACAACTATAGGCCAATATCAAACTTACCATTGCTATCCAAAATCTTTGAGAAACTCGTGCACAGGAGACTATATTCATTTATAACGGCACAAAACATACTCAACCCCTGCCAATTTGGATTCAGGAAAAATAAAAGCACTAATGATGCAATTGTAAAAATGCTAGATCTGCTTTACACAGCATTGGAAAATAAGGAATATCCGCTAGGAATTTTTATTGACGTGAGAAAAGCTTTTGACACAGTAGACCACGGCATGCTACTCCACAAACTTGACCAATTTGGTATTAAAAGGCCATGTGCTTGCATATTTCAAATCCTACCTTACTAACAGGTATCAGTATGTCACCATTAACCCTTTGGGGGTTTCGGCCGTACTTGTACAGCTTACGCACCAGGGTTTTTGACGTACTGGTACGCATAAATTCTACCGCCCTCAAATCTAGCAAGAGAAAGCTGGTAGGCCTACATATGAAAGAATGGGTCTATGTGGTCAGTGTGCGCAGTATAAAAAAAATCCTGCAGCACAGAGTGCGTAATGAGAAAAAAAAAACTTTGACCGTGTTTTTGGATTAAAACAGCGACTTTGCACTGTATTTTCGTATGGTATTTATTGTTGTATTCTAGTTTTCTTGGTCTCATTTTATAGAATGGAAGACATATTACAGAAATTGAGATGATTTTGACTGGTTTTACAATGAAAAGTACCTTGAAATTGAGCTCAAAGTAGCAGAAATGTTCGATTTTTACCAAAGTTCAAAAGTAAACAAATCATGCCAAGCGTCCAATACACATCAACTGGTGAGTCTAATATTCTTTCACAAGTGCGCTGATATTATTTATACCATTTCTACACTAATGCAGTAGTCTGCATAACAGTAAATCTTCTATTTTTTGTGAGAATAAAAATTCAAAGTGGAAAGCAAAAGAATGTAAGAGCGGCCTGGGGACATGACTAATGAACAGAGGAAATGTTATTTTAGTGCCAGGAATGTCTTTCTTGTTTATTCTGGACCCTATTTGGAAATTGGCATCTTTTGAAATTTGTGTGAAATTGGCAAAATTGCTAAATTCTGACCACTGTATTGGATAGTTGAAATTGGTAAATGGGTGGTTTCTTGTACTCATTCGATAGAAAAAATGGAGTTCTAGCGAAATAGTTATGATTTTTGTCGACTAGTACACTGGAATTGGCCGAAAATAGGGCTCAAAGTGGGCAAAATCGCCGATGTGTAAACATAGTCGAGATCGCTAACTTCGCAAGAGCATAATTCCATAAATTTTCCATCAAATTTCATACTTTTTGTGTCATTATGATTGGGAAAAGAGTCTCTATATTTTCATAAGAAAAAAATTTTTTTTTTTTTAAATTTTGGCGACCCTGAGAACAAGTCTCTGAGAGGGCCTGGCGACCCCCAAAGGGTTAAAGATACAGCCTCATCAACACAGCCACTTGATACTGGAGTTCTGCAGGGAAGTGTCCTTGGTTCCCTGCTCTTCCTCATTTATATCAATGATCTTCCAAACATATTCCAACACCTGAAATCCATTCTCTTTGCTGACGACACGACTTATGTCATCTCCCACCCTATTCTTGCCACCCTCAACACCATTGTTAATGAGGAGCTGCTCAAAATATCAACTTGGATGACAGCCAATAAACTTACACTTAACACTGACAAAACCTACTATATTATGTTTGGTAGCAGAGCAGGTGTTGCGCAACTTAACATTAAGATCAACAACACTCTAATTGCCAGACATAATGAGGGCAAATTCCTAGGCCTATACCTCGACAACAACCTGAATTTCAGCACCCATATCCAACACATAACAAAAAAAGTATCCAAAACAGTTGGGATCCTCTCCAAGATACGATACTACGTGCCGCAAAATGCCCTTCTCACACTATACCATTCACTCATTTATCCATACCTCACCTATGCTATTTGTGCTTGGGGATCAACTGCAGCAACACACCTAAAGCCAATAATAACCCAACAAAAAGCCGCAGTAAGAATAATCACTAAATCCCATCCCTGGCAACACACACCTCCACTCTTCATAGATCTAAACTTGCCCCCTGTTCAGAACATTCACACTTACTACTGTGCAATCTACATCTACAGGACCTTAAATTCCAATATTAACCTTGACCTAAAATGCTTTCTTAATAGTTGTGACAGGACCCACAGGCATAACACCAGAAGCAAACATCTCTACGACATTCCCCGTGTCTGACTAAACCTTCACAAAAATTCAATGTATGTCAAAGGCCCTAAAATCTGGAACACCCTACCTGAGAACTCTAGAACTGCAGACACATTCATCACCTTCAAAACTACCATTAGAAAACATCTCCCTGATCCACCCCAACAACTAACTACATGATAACCACCTGGTGGTTCACACTTACACTCACTCACCCATTTAACTATAAGCACAAAAATACGTATCTTAATCTTAAAATAATGATTCCTAACTAGTCATAAGTTTGCCTGTGATACTCCAATATAGAAACTATGTACTGTGCCAAAACAAAAGCATTCACATTGCTAAACTCACAAACTAGTATTTAGTCAACTTACTCCACAGTTTGTAATAATTTAGAGTTAAGAATTAATCTAAGTCTGCCCGAAATGCCTAGCCATGCTAGGTGTCCTAGTGGCCCCCTCTGTAATTAGTATTTTATAACATGTAAACCACACAATAACCAAAATCTGTAAACCTCGCATTGTAATCCTTATAGAGAATAAACTTAGAAAAATTGTTCCAAATGATTGTAAAAAATGCAAGCAAGCATGAGAGAACTGCTCCCTAGGCGATGTAAACATGTGGACTCCTTACTGGATGTTTTGCCATCGGCTGTGCCATCTAGTGGCAGCATTCTGAATTATTATTATTATTATTATTAATTTAGGGAACTGAAGCTCACTCATTATTATTATTATATTATTATTATTATTATTATTATTATATAATAATAATAATAATAATAATAATATACAGTGGACCCCCGCATAACGATCACCTCCGAATGCGACCAATTATGTAAGTGTATTTATGTAAGTGCGTTTGTACGTGTATGTTTGGGGGTCTGAAATGGACTAATCGACTTCACAATATTCCTTCTTATGGGAACAAATTCGGTCAGTACTGGCACCTGAACATACTTCTGGAGTGAAAAATATCTTAACGTTGGGGTCCACTGTATATGTAATACAGGTCGGCCATGATTAATCTGGCAATCAGTTATCCGGCA